>NW_006792177.1:1289281-1304030 GCF_000442215.2 Lipotes vexillifer | reverse complement strand
TCCCTACATCAGGCTACCTCATCTCTGGATGGGATATATTACAAGAGGCCTTGGAGATCGTCTAGTTCAGGATCTCCCAGGCTGTGTGTCTCACAACAGCAGTTCCTCAGGGAGGAGAAGGAGGTCAGAAGATTTTGGAGAAAGTTGGTTTAAATAAAATCAAATTGACATCTTTACTCTGGGACATCTCAGAGCCTTTAATATTCTAACGTGTACATGAGCCTCTGAGAGGGAGCTGTAGTGTGCCTCATCATCCAAATTACTGTTTATTTTCATGCAAAATACAAAGAAACCTGTGTTTTTGGAGCATTTTGGAAAATATTCATCTAATCAGACTCCTTTAAGTATAAAAAGGGAAGCAGGAGACTTGCCCAAGTAATATAACAGGTTGAAGCAGGGTAATTCCCAGTACTCCCACAACCTCACTCCTGTCCTGCCTTCCTGTCTCCATGGAGAGGCTCTGCCCATTTCATCAGTCATTAGGAATGAGGCAAATACCCAGCAGGTGCCAGGTGCTGCGGTCAACATGACATTGTGGAGAGGCAGCCACACGGCAGTGTGGTGATGGTGTTGGCTACTCTGTGGCAGCATATGGACTGCCCTTGAACCAGTCTCAGGGGCCTGGAGAAGGCTTCCTGGGAGGCTGAACAGCTCAGGGGACTGGGCTCCTGGGAGGTGCCAGTACTGCCCACGGGAAACTGGAGCCTCTGCTCCTGGCCCGCACCCACCGGGAACAGCGGGGCTGCCTTAGAACCTCCAGTCACATCCGCAAAACCCTTCCTTCTCTCATGACAGTAAAAGAAGCAGAGATAGAGATTCCTTATTAACTCTGCTAACAGTGGTTGAAATCCCTCTGCAATGTAAGCTAAACATTCATGGCCTGACCACAGAACCATCACGGAAAGTTAGAGCTGGAGAAGAGAGCTTGGTGACTAACTAATCCAGGCCAGGCTACATGCGGAAAGTGAGGCCAGGGGGCTGAGGTCTCGCGTCGCTGGGATCCAGCACGGGGCCCCCGCCCACAGTTCATGTGCAGTGTGAGACTTAAGCTATCGAGGTGGGAAATCAAAATGCAGTGCTTGTGAGCCTGCACACCATCTGTGGGGACTGGGTGGAGAAAAGGGGGCACTGTATCAAGTGCCTCCTGCTATGGAGCCTTCGAGGTAGGTCCTAGAAAGACAGGACTAGCTGCTCCAGACTCCAAGGGGCAGGTACTGGGCCTTTCTCAGACTCTGCCTCTGGGGTTCTGTGTGCCTTTGTTGTTGGGTGGGTGGAGGTGGGGGGGGGTCACCTCCCCTCTCTCTGAGCCCGTTTCCTCATATCCAAGCAGGAGGAGGTTGAGTTTGTGATGTTTCTCTGTGGATGTTCAATGGAAGGGAGCTTCAAGTCAAAGGGCAAAGCATAGCTGACATCCTACTACCTCTCACTTCCCCTGCTCTATGGCCTCACCCATTTAATCCCTGGTCATTTACTGGGCATGTTTTCTCTCTTGAGGTTATAGAACCCATGTTTGAGAGACTCAAGGCTCAGGATGGGCAGGCCGTGCTCCTGGCAGAGTATAAATTAAATTACAACTACTTTGCCTGGGCAAGAGTGGGCCTGATGGGGCTGCAGCCTGAGCTGCAGGAGGGAGAGCCAGCTTTCCCTGAGGGACCCTCTCAAAAGCTCAGCCCCTTGCCCTCTGCTGGGCCCACAGACACAGGAACAGGCCAGGGCCAGGCCCTGATGGCTAGAGCGCTGAGGTATTGACACAGTGCTGCCTGTTGCCATGATTACCCAGAACAGTCCCAGGACGTGGACCCTACCAGTTCTAAAGCTCTAAAGATCCCTGAGCTCAGAGACCACCCTTCCATCCTGCACTCCCTCCCCTCTTAGTGGCCATTTTTCTGAGGTCAGAGGTAGGCGTTGGGTAACCGTCCGAGAGGAAGTGCCCTCTGCAGTTCAGACTATCTCTGGAGTCCAGCTCAATTCTGAAATTTGGCCAGGAGGATGGCCATGATGATAATGGGTCTGTAAACCCAATTCTTCTTGGAATGTTTTCAGGGACTACCCTCTGACTGGAGTTACTTGGTGTAGAGATGTTTGGCTGCATGAGACAGAAGCATCACGATTAAGGTATTCAGTAGCTGATGGGCTGTCACATTGAAGAGGGATTAGCTTTGTTTGGAATGAGCTCTAACATAGAAGTACCTGAGTGGCAGGTTTGGCTCAACATAAGGGCAACACTTTCCAGAACTCAGATCAAGAGACACCATACTTCAAAGGATGCTGGATTTGTCCACCACTGCAGGACAAGTGGAGGCTCAATGACCACGACAGAAATGTTTTGGAGACAGTTGGCAGACCAGCTGGGGTCAAGGGGGTTACACTAGATGGTCAATTTAAGGGCCCTTTCAGTGTGGAGACTTGAATTCTAGAAAATTCCTGAGAAGAAGAAGCTTGCCTTTTGGGCAGAGGTTGTCCAGTAGTGCCTGAATCCTTCCTGAAAGAAATAATTTCTCCAAAAACCTCTGGATTTATAGAAATCACATCCTTTCCCTCACCACCGACCATCATTCCTCCTTTGAGGCCTACTAATAAACACATGGAGCTCTCAACTTCTTTTAAGATTTCTCTCTTCACTTTTGAAATTCCTGGAGACTAAATAAGCACAGTCTTCCTTGTTGAGACATCTGTCCCATAAACTGGGATTTCAGTGCCAGGTGCTGCTTGGGGTGGGGGGGTGGGGTTAAATGTGTGTGTGTGTGTGTGTGTGTGTGTGTGTGTGTGTGTGTGTATTTTCCCCACTTTCTTTGCCAAGCTGGCATTATTTTACACTTGTGATTGATGGCTCATGGATTAATCGCTCTGTTTTGGTTTCTGATGAGATGATTAGAAATTTGGCTTCTGTTCACTGCCATCTTCACTCTGCCTTGGGCTGTTTGGGAAGCAGAATGCCAATTTGACCTTTTTACTGCTCTTCCAGAGAGAGTGAATAATGGTCAGGAATGACTGGAGAGGCCTGAGATACCCCCACATCCTTACATCATGGAAAGTCTGACTGTTTCCCCCAGGGATTTGCCATAGTGCAGGTTCTGAAACCAGATATCAAGGGAAAACTCATAGAGGAACATGATCAGACTTGAACTCAGAAAATTCAAAAGGATTCAGTCTTGGGTCCCCCACTCTTTGGACCTCAATTTTCTCATCTGTAAGTTGGAGATTCATTTATTCATTAACTCAACAGAGCACTGTATGCAAGAAGTAATAACTTTCTCTACTTGTGGAATTGCTACATGTATGAGTTGAGATATGTCTGAAAAAGTTTTATAAATCATAAAGTACATTAGAAAGAGAAGGGGTTGTTATATATACGATGGGATCTAGGATATTTTTTCCTTTCTAATAAAGTCCATTATGTTCAGTTCTAGGGAAGTGTTTCTTAGCAATGATCCTACATCTTTTGTGGCTGACACCACTGGAAATAGAGTAGATGAGGACAGCTATTGTCCTTCCTTTCATCCCATCCAAAGTGAAAAGTCAACACATTTATGAGAGAATAGAGGATGACTGCCTTCTATGCTTCAGTTCTCTTCAGTTAGCTGAAAGTCTGCTTAACTGCTGGGATCTCTTTAGACACACAGTCTTCTAAGAAGCTCCTCACATGCCCCAAGTCGTATAAGAATTCAAGGCCACTTTTCTGTTCTGGGGAAGCTTAGGAAGATGTAGTGATCATAAACAAAAACACAACAAAAACCCATCACTCTTAGAGACATCTTTGCCATTCACCATGGGCCTCTGCCTCCTCAACTTACCAGGAAGAGCTGTTGTCATGCTCCAATGAGACAATGTTGTGAAAGCACTTTGTAAAGTTAAAAGGCCAGGTACCAATGTCAGGTATTATTTTTCCATGCTTACCACCTGAACTTGTGGTAGCCCTTGTGATGCCTGCTTGTCTCCATGCTTCCTGATTACCAATCCCGGCTTGGGCTGCAACCACAAGTGATAAAACCTAATTTTCTGATCATTATCTCAATAATTTCCCAACACTTGTATTTTCTGAATCATTCTCTCTCCTAAATACATGCAAGGATCATTCTCCCAACACAGAAGTTGAAAACTGATTTCACCTGGTAGCCCAGCTGTTTGGCTGATGCCACCCTGTTACCACAAAGTGTAGCTCTATTTATTTTTTCTATTTAAGCTACAGTCATTCTAAGTCATAGCCACCTACAAGCTAATGAATGTGACTTTATTTCCAAGCCTTGATGACGGTTCTGAGACAGACGTTCTACTTGCAACATCCCCCAGACACGTTCTACTTAGCATTTCTAAAGCACTTCGTGTCACAAAGGAATTTATGATTTGTTTTTATTAGTTCTTCCTTAGAACCTCCTTAAAAGTGTGGTCCATAAGACACTGGTGAAGAATTCAGGGTCCTGGGTGACACCATCAACATGACAAATCACCATTTCCATGGATAAGAGTTATATGATTAAGTCCTCCCGTAAATTCCTATGGGGTGGATTACGTTTTGACATTAATAATAAAGGGATTGTGAGAGGTTCATCAAACAATCAATGAAAGTGATTGGTACTGATGGCCTTTCAAAACTCCACCAAGTAAGCTGATGAGTTCCAGATGCATTTTCCTCCAGCTGGTACAAACATTTCTCTCCTTCCTATATGGGTATCTTAATTTTCTCAAAGGTGGGACAGGGAGTCTGAGGCCCTGAGAAGAGAAATGACTTGCCCACAGTCATTGAGTGAATCGGCTGCAGAGCCAAGACCACAGTGCTTGGTACAAAGTAAGTGCTAGATAAATAAATACTTGATAAATGAATGACTGAATGAACCCAAATCTGTTATGCGTTTTTCTCCCCTGACTGTGCTCTACAAGAAACTTTTTAGATTCCTACCGTATTTTCTACCCCTCAGAAGTGAGGCTACTTTCCTCAAGCCTAACTAAGCTCTAGTCCTCACTGTCCAATATGCAGCCACAAGTCACATGTGATTACTGAGCACTTGAAATGTGGCAGGTCCAAATAGATGGGCTATAAATGAATCTCAAATTTTGAAGGATTGTTGTGAAAGAAGACTGTAAAATATCTCACTACTAATTTTTTTATATTGTTTAACAAATAATGCTCAACCAATAATAGTTTGGATACACTGGGTTAAATAAAATATTATTAAAATCTATCACATTTGTTTCTTTTTTAATATGGCTACTGGAAAACTTTAAATTCCATGTATGGCTTTCCTTTGTGGCTTGCATTACAATTCTATTGAACAGCACTGCAATCTAGTCTATAGAAGCTTTAGAAAAAGAATTATGTATTGGAGGGTTGGGGGAGATGAATAAAATAGGTGAGAGAACTTATGAGATACAACCTTCCAGCTATAAAATAAATAAGCCACAGGGATGTAACATACAGCACAGGGAATATAGTCAATAATATCGTAGTAACTTTGCATGGTGAGAGATGGTAACTACTAGATTTATCATGGCGATTATTTTGTAATGTATAAAAATATCAAATCACTATGCTGTGTAAAAAAAGAAAAAAGCTTTAAAAATTAACAAAAAAGAATTATATATGAGTTATTAACCTTTCAGTAAAAGCTCCTTTGTTCAGGCTGAGAACCTAGGAAATAAAGGTGAGAGTAATTAACTTTCTTCAGGACAACAGCAACAAAATTCCTCCTTCTTTTCTCTACCTTAACCCTCTCCCTAAAGTTTCCATTGCAGTCTCTTTAACCACGTACCTGAAAAGCTGGGAAATCCACTGAAGTATTGCTGGGTGGCTGGCCAGCCAACCCAGGAAGCCAGACATCTAATCTGGCTTCTGAAGAACTACCATTCCAATCCAACTGTCACAGGCACAGAAGTCATATTTGAATGGAGGAAGTATTTTGGGGGTATACTCTTGGTGAACAAGTTTAATAACAATAATTGCCATAATAACTGACATTTTTATAGCAGTTTGCAATTTATAGAATACTTTCACATGTATCATCTCATTTGATTCTCATAACAGTCCTATAGTATGGCATTATTATGATCCCGTTTGATAGATACAGACACAAAACTCAAAGCGATTAAGAGGTTAGCTTATGACCACACAGCTAGAAGGTGGTAGATGTGGTTGGAAACCCTGGCCTCCGAATACAGGGCTTTAGCTTGAATCTCAGGGGGTCCGGAATCCAGGGTGTGAGCTCCCACTGGCCTGACCGAGGGCTCAGAGGCCCCAGTGTCCCTCTTCTGAGTGCCTCGCTAGCATAGGTCAATAGCAGAGGAGGAAAAGAAAGATTTAAGAGGTAGGAGAGAAGAAAGAAGTTCAGGTAAGGGAACACAGACGTAATATCTTGATGAGAAACTTCCCTAATGGCACACGATAATCATCACTGTAATGGTCTTTTATGTCGATGCACATGGAAAAGGAAGTGCTATCACGGCCAAATAAATCCTTACTGGCAGAAGTCCTACCAACTGCTGGGCAGAGGCTGGTATTACTATCTCCATCAGAGAAGTGAGGAAACTGAGGCTCAAAGGTGTTAAGTCCAATGTTCATTCCACCACCCTCAGTTGGTTTGTGCATCAATATACAAATCATATGTATTTTTATTATTGCCATTTATTTTTTCTCTTTACTCATTAATTACTCAATAATGATCTTATTTATATTCTAGTTTCTTTGGGTTTACCTTTTTTTCCCCCCCCTGTCTCTTAAAATAGGTTTAGTTTCTTTAAAAAAAATTGGGGGGGACTTCCCTGGTGGTCCAGTGGTTAAAAATCTTCCTTCCAATGCAGGGGATGCAGGTTCGATCCCTGGTGGGAGAACTAAGATCCATATGCTGTGGAGCAACTAAAACCATGTGCTCTAGAGCTCTGGAGCCCAAGCACCGTAGCTAGAGAGAAGTCCCGCGCCACAACGAAAAGATTCCGCATGCCACAGTGAAGGTCCCATGTGCCACACATAGATGCGATGCAGCCAAAATAAATAAATAAATAAAATAAATATTAAAAATTTTTTTTTTGTTTTCTAATGAGTGCACTTAAGGTTATGAATTTTTCTCCAGGTATCACTTTTGTTGCATCCATGTGTTTTGATTACTTCCATTGTGTGTGATAATATAAAAACCCATTTAATTAATGCTTTCATTAATACTTTCATATATTCAGCCCTAAGTATTTTATAATTTTCATTGGCTTTCCTCTTTAACATGAATTATTTAGAAATATGATTTTTACCTTCCAAAAATAGTATCTATTTTTTGAATAGGTAACATACACACATGGTAAAAAATTAACGAGATATGAAAAAGTATGCAGTGAAAAGTACCTCAAAAGCTACATCTGTGTAATCCCATTATGATGAATAACAGAAAAGGCAAAACTATAGGGAGCTGCTACATAGCACAAGGAGATCAGCTCCGTGCTTTATGATGACCTAGAGGGGTGGGAAGGTGAGGGTGGGAGGGAGGCTCAAGAGGGAGGGGATAAATGTATACATATAGCTGATTCACTTTGTTGAACAGAAGAAACTAACACAACATGGTAAAGCAATTATGATCCAATAAAGATGTTAAAAAAAAAAAAAAAAAGAACCACACACACACACACACACAAAAACTATAGGGAGAGAAAACAGATCAGTGGTTGTCGGGGCTAAGAGTGGTGGGAGGGCTTGGCTATAAAGAGCCAGGAGAAAATCTGAGGGGTGAAGGAACTGTTCTATACCTGCATTGTGGTGGTGGTTATGTGGCTATAGGCATTTGTTAAAACTTGGGGAAATGTTTACTAAGAAAGGTGTATTGCACTGTACATAAATTACACATTAATTTCTAATAAATAAATAAATAAATAAATAAAGTCTCTCTCCCCTCTCCAGAATTAAATGGTAGTTTTCCTATTCATCTAAAATTTGCGACTATGGTTTTTCTCCTCATAGTAGAGCAACCTCTATTTTAGTTACAAGGGGACTTTTAAAACTATCTAATTTTTTAAAAAGCTGATTATCAAAACAATATTCTGAACTACAACATGTCCTTCACAATCTCCACATTCTACTGTGATTCACTGGTAATAAATTATCTTGAACACATAGACCCCCATACATGGGAGCTACAGTATGTGTTGGAATCTACTAGCACTTCCTGGAAATCTTAGGGCGCTCTGGCAAAGTTCTGTACCCAGCTCTCTGCATCACTGTTTGAAGTACAACTAGAAGGATCAAGCTGACACTGTGCTTAAGCCATAGACATCATCAGCTCTGCTGTGACACAAGTTAAGTAATCATGGGAGAAGCTCACAAAAATGGCATGATTTTAATTATCCATAGCCAAACTAAAACAATCTCATTGTCATTAATATTGCTGGGTTATGGTAGCTGAACAACCAGGATTAAACAGGGAGTGGGTGAGGTACATCATCTGCATCATCATAATTCCTCCTGTGTACAGCAGGCAGATGCGGTAAAAGAAAACACTGCTTCAGGAGGATTATTTGTTAATGTAGTCTTCACCTTAATCCAGAAAGTGTTTAAAGATGCTGAGCCCTTGCTTAGTCATTAAGTACACAAGTGTCAATGGAAAAAGCTCTCTAAGCCTTGGTTTCTTCCTTGATAAAGTAGAGAAAATTCCACCCATTTCACATGTTACTGGAGAGACTGAGGGGGATCATGGATAGAGTCCCAGCACCACAGAAGATTCTTTCCATAATCAGTGTATTTGTTAAGTGAGGGTCTCTGATTCTCCTACTGTAATGATGAGGGTAGCCTCCCATCCTAGTCCCTCGAGGGTCAGGAGGTCCAAAAAACTCTCATCTGTGAATTTCCCAACCAGTATCATATCAACACTGAATAAAATAATGGATGCATAAGGGCTTTGGACCATACAAAACACTGTAATGGCATCAATACCTCCCTCTCTCACACACACACCCCTTTCTACCTGGATAATTCAAACCTGTCCTTCAAAAGTCAGCTCAACTGCCAGCTCCTCCAGGAAGCCTTCCTGGAATGCCTGGCTTGAGCTTTAATAGCCCTCCTCTGGGCTTCCAGAGCCTCTCACACTACACTGTTATTGCATGTTTCTTGTCTGTCACCTCCTCTGATCTGGAGGGTAATGGTCCAAGTCTGCATCCTTCCTGTTTGCATCTCAGGGGAGGTATGGAGCCTGGCAGAGTGGGTATGCATACATGTTTGTTGACAGATTCTTACTGATGAAATTTAAGGTGCTGCTTTCACAAAGTCTCCCCCCATCTCTTGACCAGACATAATCTTGCTTTACTCTGAACAACTCAGGGTATTTTCTGTCTTCTCTTGTGGGATTGTAGCAAGTCCCTTGACCCTCTGAGCCTGATGAAGGCAACAATACTCATGCTGATGCTGCGGGAGCAGAGAGCTGGGAAGGTGCTCTGAAGGGATTGAGGGAGAGGAGCAACTGGGCAAAAGGCTTGAATTCTTTTTTAAAAAAAATTTACTTTATTGAAGTATAGTGGGTTTACAATGTTGTGTTAATTTCTGCTGTACAGAAAAATGATTCAGTTATATACATATATACATTCTTTTTATATTTTTTCCATTATTGTTTATCACAGGATATTGAATATAGTTCCCTGTGCTATACAGCAGGACCTTGTTGCTTATCCATCCCATATATAATAGTTTGCATCTGCTAACCCCAAACTCCCAATGCAACCCTCCCCCTCCCTCCCTCTTGGCAATCACAAGTCTGTTCTCTATGTCTGTGAGTCTGTTTCTGTTTTGTAGATAGGTTCATTTGTGTCATATTTTAGATTCTACATATAAGTGATATCATATGGTATTTGTCTTTCTGACTTCACTTAGTATGATAATCTCTAGTTGCATCCATGTGGCTGCAAATGGCATTATTTCATTCTTTTTTATGGCTGAGTAGCATTCCACTGTATATATGTACCACATCTTCTTTATCCATTATCTATTGATGGACATTTAGGTTGTTTCCATGTCTTGGCTATTGTGAACAGTGCTGCTATGAACATAGGGGTGCACGTATCTTTTTTGTTTTTTGTTTTTGGGGGCTTTTTAAAAAACATCTTTATTGAGTATAATTGCTTTAAAATGGTGTGTTAGTTTCTGCTTTATAACAAAGTGAGTCAGTTATACATATACATATGTCCCCATATCCCCTCCTCTTGCGTCTCCCTCCCACCCTCCCTATCCCACCCCTCTAGGTGGTCAAAAAGCACCAAGCTGATCTCCCTGTGCTATGAGGCTGCTTCCCACTAGCTATCTATTTTACATTTGGTACTCTATATATGTGCATGCCACTCTCTCACTTTGTCCCAGCCCACCCTTCCCCCTCCCCGTATCCTCAAGTCCATTCTGTAGTAGGTCTGCATCTTTATTCCCATCTTGCCCCCAGGCTCCTCTGACCATCTTTTTTTTTTTTTTTTAGATTCCATATACATGTGTTAGCATACGGTATTTGTTTTTCTCTTTCTGACTTACTTCACTCTGCATGACAGTCTCTAGGTCCATCCACCTCACTACAAATAACTGTTTCATTCCTTTATATGGCTGAGTAATATTCCATTGTATATATGTGCCACATCTTCTTTTTTTTTAGCAGCACGCAGGCCTCTCACTGTTGTGGCCTCTCCCACTGTGGAGCACAGGCTCCGGACGTGCAGGCTCAGCGGCCATGGCTCACAGACCCAGCCGCTCTGCGGCATGTGGGATCCTCCCAGACCGGGGCACAAAGCCACGTCCCCTGCATCAGCAGGCGGACTCCCAACCACTGTGCCACCAGGGAAGCCCTGTGCCACATCTTCTTTATCCATTCATCTGTTGATGGACACTTAAGTTGCTTCCATGTCCTGGCTATTGTAAATAGAGCTGCAATGAACATTTTGGTACATGACTCTTTTTGAATTATGGTTTTGTCCAGATATATGCCCAGGAATGGGATTGATGGATCATATGGCAACTCTGTTTTTAGTTTTTTGATGAACCTCCATACTGTTCTCCATTGTGGCTGCACCAATTTACATTACCACCAACAGTGTAGGAGGGTTCCCTTTTCTCCACACCCTCTCCAGCACTTGCTATTTGTAGATTTTTTAATAATGGCCATTCTGGCCGGTATAAGGTGGTATCTCATTTTAGTGTTGATTTGCATTTCTCTAATAATTAGAGATGTTGAGCATCTTTTCATGAGTGTGTTGGCCATCTGAATGCCACCTTCTTTGGAGAAATGTCTACTTAGGTCTTCTCATTTTTCGATTAGGTTGTTTGTTTTTTGTTGTTGAGCTGTATGAGCGGTTTGTATATTTTGGAAATTAAGCCTTTGTTGGTTGTATCATTTGCAAATATTTTCTCCCAGTCCGTATGTTGTCTTTTCCTTTTGTTTATGGTTCCCTTTGCTGTACAAAATCTTGTAAGCTTTATTAGGTTTCATTTGTTTAATTTTGCTTTTATTTTTATTGTCTTGGGAGACTGATCTAAGAAGACATTTGTATGAATTATGTCAGAGAATGTTTTGCCTATATTCTCTTCTAGGAGTTTTACAGTGTCATGTCATATATTTAAGTCTTCAAGGGCTTGAAACCTTGCTTCATTTTCCCTATGTATTCTTTTTCTGTGGCACCAGAAACACATTTTAGAGCTGAGTCAGGATTAACTCCCAGCCATACATTCACTTCCCTCCCTGATCTTGAATGCCTGACTCTTCACAGGGCTGATTTCTTTTCTGTGGAGGCCCCCAACCTTCCCACTGGCTTCTTGTGGGTGACACATACCTTGGTGATATCCCAGCATCTTCTAGAATAGCAGCTCTCACTCCTCATTACACAATGATTCCTAGAGAGTGTTCAAAGATTCCTCTCTGCAGCTCCAGTCACAAATTCTGGCTTGATCAATGTGCCATGGGTCTGTGCATGCCCCAACTTACATGGGTCACAGCTGGGACCCCATTAGAGGAGGATAACATATCGTTTAGAAAGTCAAACTAAATGGTCTCCAGAATGCCTATAGCCTATAACCCTACATGTTTAAGCACATTGCCTGCTCCCCAGACATGTAGAATCTTAGAATTTGATACTGAGATGGCTGTTAGAGGTCAACAGGCCCAGCCCATTAATTCTTAGATTGGGAAACTGTGGCCCAGAGAAGGTAGTGGATGTGACAGGACCAGAACTTGAACTCAGGTCTCCCAACCCATGTTACTGATACTTTCATGACCCAGGCTGAATTTTGGGATAGCGACTAGCTCTCTGCACCAGGGGATTGGGTGGGAGAGGTTCTTAATATTTCTTTCAAAGGAACTGTGTGCTTTGTCCAAAGCTGTTCATGGCTGTTGTCCAGACAACCTTCTTTAAAAAAAATTTAATTAAATTAATTTATTTATACAGCAGGTCCTTATTAGTCATCAATTTTATACACATCAGTGTATACATGTCAATCCCAATTGCTCAATTCATCACCCCCCCACCCTCCCGCCGCTTTCCCCCCTTAGTGTCCATATGTTTGTTCTCTACATCTGTCTCAATTTCTGCCCTGCAAACCAGTTTATCTGTACCATTTTTCTAGGTTCCACATATATGTGTTAATATATGATATTTGTTTTTCTCTTTCTGACTTACTTCACTCTGTACGACAGTCTCTACATCCACCCACGTCTCTACAAATGACCCAATTTCATTCCTTTCTATGGCTGAGTAATATTCCATTGTATATATGTACCACATCTTCTTTATCCATTCATCTGTCGATGGGTATTTAGGTTGCTTCCATGACATGGTTATTGTAAATAGTGCTGCAGTGAACATTGGGGTGCATGTGTCCTTTAAAATTATGCTTTTCTCTGGGTATATGCCCAGTAGTGGGATTGCTGGATCACATGGTAATTCTATTTTTAGTTTTTTAAGGAACTTCCATACTGTTCTCCATAGTGGCTGTATCAATTTACATTCCCACCAACAGTGCAAGAGGGTTCCCTTTTCACAACATCCTCTCCAGCATTTGTTGTTTGTAGATTTTTTGATGATGCCAATTCTAACTGGTGTGAGGCGATACCTCATTGTAGTTTTGATTTGCATTTCACTAATACTTAGTGATGTTGAGCAGCTTTTCATGTGCCTCTTGGCCATCTGTATGTCTTCTTTGGAGAACAGTCTATTTAGGTCTTCTGCCCATTTTTGGATTGGGTTGTTTGTTTTTTTAAATATTGAGCTGAATGAGCTGTTTATGTATTTTGGAGATTAATCCTTTGTCCGTTGACTAATTTGCAAATATTTTCTCCCATTCTGGGGGTTGTCTATTCATCTTGTTTATGGTTTCCTTTGCTGTGCAAAAGCTTTGAAGTTTCATTAGGTCCCATTTGTTTATTTTTGTTTTTATTTCCATTACTCTAGGAGGTGGAACAAAAAAGATCTTGTTGTGATTTATGTCAAAGAATGTTCTTCCTATGTTTTCCTCTAAGAGTTTTATAGTGTCTGGTCTTACGTTTAGGTCTCTAATACATTTTGAGTTTATTTTTGTGTATGGTGTTAGGGAGTGTTCTAATTTTATTCTTTTACATGTAGCTGTCCAGTTTTTCCAGCACCACTTATTGAAGAGACCGTCTTTTATCCATTGTATATCCTTGCCTCCTTTGTCGCAGATTAGTTGACCATAGGTGCATGGGTTTATCTCTGGACTTTCTATCTTGTTCCATTGATCTGTTTGTGTTTTTGTGCCAGTACCATATTGTCTTGATTACTGTAGCTTTGTAGTATAGTCTGAAGTCAGGGAGTCTGATTCCTCCAGCTCCGTTTTTTCCCCCTCAAGACTGCTTTGGCTATTCGGGGTCTTTTGTGTCTCCATATAAATTTTAAGATTTTTTGTTCTAGTTCTGTAAAAAACGCCATTGGTAATTTGATAGGGATTGCATTGAATCTTTAGATTGCTTTGGGTAGTATAGTCATTTTCACAATATTGATTCTTCCAATCCAAGAACATGGTATATCTCTCCATCTGTTGGTATCATCTTTAATTTCTTTCATCAGTGTCTTATAGTTTTCTCTATACAAGTCTTTTGCCTCCCTAGGTAGGTTTACTCCTAGGTATTTTATTCTTTTTGTTGCAATGGTAAATGGGAGTCTTTCCTTAGTTTCTCTCTCAGATAGTTCATCAGTAGTGTACAGGAATGCAAGAGATTTCTGTGCATTAATTTTGTATCCTGCAACTTTACCAAATTCATTGATTAGCTCTAGTAGTTTTCTGGTGGCATCTTTAGGATTCTCTATGTATAGTATCATGTCATCTGCAAACAGTGACAGTTTTACTTCTTCTTTTCCAATTTGTATTCCTTTTATTTCTTTTTCTTCTCTGATTGCCGTGGCTAGGACTTCCAAAACTATGTTGAATAAAAGTGGTGAGAGTGGACATCCTTGTCTTCTTCCTGATCTTAGAGGAAATGCTTTCAGTTTTTCACCATTGAGAATGACGTTTGCTGTGGGTTTGTCATACATGGCCTTTATTATGTTGAGGTAGTTTCCCTCTATGCCCACTTTCTGGAGAGTTTTTATCATAAATAGGTGTTGAATTTTGTCAAAAGCTTTTTCTGAATCTATTGAGATGATCATATGGTTTTTATTATTCTATTTTTTTAATATAGTTTATCACATTAATAGATTTACATATATAAAAGAATCCTTGCATGCTGGGGATAAATATCACTTGATCATGGTGTATGATCCTTTTAATGTGTTGTTGGATTCTGTTTGCTAGTATATTGTTGAG
>NW_006792177.1:1270983-1289040 GCF_000442215.2 Lipotes vexillifer | reverse complement strand
TGTGGTATGCAGGCCTCTCACTGCTGTGGCCTCTCTCATTGCGGAGCACAGGCTCCGGACGTGCAGGCTCAGCAGCCATGGCTTACAGGCCCAGGCGCTCCGCGGCATGTGGCATCTTCCTGGACCAGGGCATGAACCCGTGTCCCCTGCATCGGCAGGCAGACTCTCAACATTGCACCACCGGGGAAGCCCCCGTTGGAAGATTTTTAATCACAGTTTCAATTTTATTACTTGTGATTGGTCTGTTCATATTTTTTATTTCTTCCTGGTTCAGTCTTGGAAGGTTATACCTTTCTAAGAATTTGTCCATTTCTTCCAGGTTGTCCATTTTATTGGCATAGAATTGCTTGTAGTAGTCTTAGGAGGCTTTGTATTTCTGTGATGTCTGTTGTAACTTCTCCTTTCTCTTTTTTTTCAAACATCTTTATTAGAGTATAATTGCTTTACAATGGTGTGTTAGTTTCTGCTTTATAACAAAGTTAATCAGTTATACATATACCTATGTCCCCATATCTCTTCCCTCTTGGATCTCCCTCCCTCCACCTGCTCTATCCACCCCTCTAGGTGGTCACAAAGCACTGAGCTGATCTCCCTGTGCTATGCAGCTGCTTCCCACTAGCTATCTATTTTACATTTAGTAGTGTATATATGTCCATGCCACTCTCTCACTTTCCTTTTTCATTTCTAATTTTATTGATTTGAGTCCTCTCCCTCTTTTTCTTGATGAGTCTGGCTAATGGTTTATCAACTTTGCTTATCTTCTCAAAGAACCAGCTTTTAGTTTTATTGATCTTTGCTATTATTTTCTCTGTTTCTATGTCATTTATTTCTGCTCTGATCTTTATGATTGCTTTCCTTCTGCCAACTTTGTGTTTTGTTTGTTCTCCTTTCTCTAGTTCCTTTAGGTGTAAGTTTAGATTGTTTATTTGAGATTTTTCTTGTTTCTTGAGGTAGGCTTGTATAGCTATAAACTTCCCTCTTAGAACTACTTTTGCTGCATCCCATAGGTTTTGGATCATCGTGTATTCATTGTAGTTTGTCTCTAGGTATGTTTTGATTTCCTTTTTGATTTCTTCAGTGATCTCTTGGTTATTTAGTAATGTATTGTTTAGCCTCCATGTGTTTATGCTTTTTACGTTTTCTTCCCTGTAATTCATTTCTAGTCTCATAGCGTTGTGGTCAGAAAAGATGCTTGATATGATTTCAATTTTCTTAAATTTTCTGTGGCTGATTTGTGACCCAAGATGTGATCTATCCTGGAGAATGTTCCATGCACACCTGAGAAGAAAGTGTAATCTGCTGTTTTTGGATGGAATGTCCTATAAATATCAATTAAATCTATCTGGTCTGTTGTGTCATTTAAAGCTTCTGTTTCCTTATTTATTTTCATTTTGGATGATCTGTCCATTGATGTAAGCTGGGTGTTAAAATCCCCCACTATTATTGTGTTACTGTCAATTTCTTCTTTTACACCTGTTAGCAGTTGCCTTATGTACTGTGGTGCTCCTATGTTGGGTGCATATATATTTATAATTGTATCTTCTTCTTGGATTGATCCCTTGATCATTATGTAGTGTCCTTCCTTGTCTCTTCCTTGTTTCATTCTTTATTTTAAAGTCTATTTTATCTGACATGAGTATTGCTACTCCACCTTTCTTTTGATTTCCATTTGCATGGAATATCTTCTTCCATTCTCTCACTTTCAGTCTATATGTGTCCCTAGGTCTGAGGTTGGTCTGTTGTAAACAGCATATATATGGGTCTTGTTTTTGTATCCATTCAGCAAGCCTGTGTCTTTTTGTTGGAGCATTTAATCCATTCACATTTAAGGTAATTATCGATATGTATGTTCCTATGACCATTTTCTTAACTGTTTCGGGTTTGCTTTTGTAGGTCCTTTTCTCCTCTTGTGTTTCCCACTTAGAGAAGTTCCTTTAGCATTTGTTGTAGAGCTGGTTTGGTGGTGCTGAATTCTCTTAGCTTTTGCTTGTCTGTAAAGCTTTTGATTTCTCCATCGAATCTGAATGAGATCCTTGCCCAGTGGAGTAATCTTGGTTGTAGGTTCTTCCCTTTCATCACTTTAAGTATATCATGCCACTCCCTTCTGGCTTGTAGAGTTCCTGCAGAGAAATCAGCTGTTAACGTTATGGGAGTTCCCTTGTATGTTGTCATTTTTCCCTTGCTGCTTTCAATAATTTTTCTTTGCCTTTAATTTTTGCCAATTTGATTACTATGTTTCTCAGTGTGTTTCTCCTTGAGTTTATCCTGTATGGGACTCTCTGTGCTTCCTGGACTTGGGTGACTATTTCCTTTCCCATGTGAGGGAATTTTTGACTATAATCTCTTCAAATATTTTCTCGGGCCCTTTCTCGCTCTCTTCTCCTTCTGGGACCCCTATAATGTTAAAGTTGTTGTGTTTAATGTTGTCCCAGAGGTCTCTTAGGCTGTCTTCATTTCTTTTCATTCTTTTTTCTTTATTCTGTTCCACAGCAGTGCATTCCACCTTTCTGTCTTGCCTCAGTTATTCTGCTATTGATTCCTCTAGTGTAGTTTTCATTTCAGTTATTGTATTGTTCATCTCTGTTTGCTTGTTCTTCAATTCTTCTATATCTTAGTTCAACATTTCTTGCATCTTCTCGATCTTTGCGTCCATTCTTTTTCCAAGGTCGTGGATCATCTTCACTATTATTATTCTGAATTCTCTTTCTGGAAGATTGCCTATCTCCGTTTCATTTAGTTGTTTTTCTGGGGTTTTATTTTGTTCCTTTATCTGGTAGATAGCCCTCTGCCTTTTCATCTTGTCTATGTTTCTGTGAATGTGGTTTTTGTTCCACAGGATGCAGGACTGTAGTTCTTCTTTCTTCTGCTGTCTGCCCTCTGGTGGATGAGGCTATGTAAGGGGCTTGTGGAAGTTTCCTGATGGGATGGACTGGTGGTGGGTAGAGCTGACTGTTGCTCTGGTGGGTAGAGCTCAGTAAAACTTTAATCCACTTTACTGCTGATGGGTGGGGCTGGGTTCTCTCCCTGTTGGTTGTTTGGCCTGAGGCCACCCAACACTGGAGCCTACCTGGGCTCTTTGGTGGGGCCAATGGCAGACTCTGGGAGGGCTCACGCCAAGGAGTACTTCCTAGAACTTCTGCTGCCAGTGTCCTTGTCCTCACAGTGAGCCACAGCCACCCCCTGCCTCTGCAGAAGACCCTCCAACACTAGCAGGTAGGTTTGGTTCAGTCTCCCCTTGGGTCACTGCTTCTTCCCCTGGGTCCCAATGTGCACACTACTTTGTGTGTGCCCTCTAAGAGTGGAGTCTCTGTTTCTCCCAGTCCTGTTGGAATCCTGCAATCAAATCCCACTAGCCTTCAAAGTCTGATTCTCTACGAATTCCTCCTCCCATTTCCAGACGCCCAGGTTGGGAACCTGATGTGGGGCTCAGAACCTTCACTCCAGTGGGTGGACTTCTGTGGCACAAGTGTTCTCCAGTTTGTGAGTCACCCACCCAGCAGTTATGGGATTTGATTTTATTGTGATTGAGCCCCTCCCACCGTCTCTTTGTGGCTTCTCCTTTGTATTTGGATGTGGGGTGTCTTTTTTGGTGAGTTCCAGTGTCTTCCTGTTGATGATTGTCCAGCAGCTAGTTCTGATTCTGGTGTTCTCGCAAGAGGGAGTGAGAGCACGTCCTTCTACTCCACCATCTTGGTTCTTTCTCGCAGTCTTAGATCACAGAGAGCGGTTTGCTTCTGTCTGAGGCCTCTCTCCTTGGCTTGCAGACAGCCGCCTTCTTGCTGAATCCTCACATGGCCTTTCCTCTGTGCATGTGCACTCCTGTTCCAGACAATCTTGAATAGGAAAATTCTGAAATCAGTAGAATTAGGAAGTTGTCAAACAGGGATGGGTTTGAGTCCCAGCTGTACTATTTATGAGCTGATTGACTTTGGACAAGTTGCTTCCGTGAACTTCAGTTCTCTCCTGTGGGCAACTGAGTCGATGGTGGCAGTGTAACATAAGTGCTGCCCAAGACAAATCCTGAGAGCCACACTGGATTTCTCTAACAGCACATCAATCACTGAGTCCTGCTGATTCCTACACTGATTTTTTTAACTCTTCCATTTCTTTCTTTCCCCCAGTACTTTCCCATTCAGGCTGCTGTTCCTGCTGCTACGGATCATGGTCATAGGTGACCTCACTTCTAGCCAAGTCTTCTTCAGAACTGGGACATCTCATGCTGTCATTCCACCAATGAAAACCTTCCTACCAATCTCAGGATAAGTCCAAACTTCTTACCAGGCTCCCCAGGGTCTGCTGTCTACCTACCTCTCTGTCCTTGTTTCTCATCTTCCCGACCCACCACCTCCAACCCCATATCCTGTGCCTGGTCACCCAGGTCCTTTTAGTTGCTTCAGGAAGTCCTGCCTTCCCCAGGTCTGAGTTAGGACCCATCTAAGTGCTCCTACAGAACTCTGAGCTTCTTCTATTATAACCACAGGATGCACTGTAACTGCCTTTTACATGACTATCCCTCACAGCAAGTGCCATAGGAGGGACCATCTTGATTTTGATCTTCATTGTATCTCCAGCGCCAAGGATTGTGCTGGGCAATATGGTAGGCACTTCATTTCTTTTGAAATGTGAATGGATCTGTAAAATGATATGATATTGATTTAGCAGGATTGTCACACAGAGTAAATGGCATAAGTCTACACAGTGTCTGATATGCAGCAGTGACCTTTAATCAGTTTTTCCCCACCCCTGTTTCCCTTGTCTGCCTTTTTGATCTGCTTTTAAAATGGTAAAAACTGGAAGGGAAACAACCCAACAGAGAGGGGGGAAAAAGACTTGAACCAGTCCTTCATAAAAGACGATATCCGGGCTTCCCTGGTGGCACAGTGGTTGAGAGTCCGCCTGCCAATGCAGGGGATGCGGGTTCGTGCCCCGGTCTGGGAAGATCCCACATGCAGTGGAGCAGCTAGGCCCGTGAGCCATGGCCGCTGAGCCTGCGCATCCGGAGCCTGTGCTCCGCAACGGGAGAGGACACAACAGTGAGATAAAAAAAAAAAAAAAAAAAAAAAAAAGGCGATAGCCAAGTGGCAAATAAGCATAACAAAAGTGCTCAATTTCATTAGTCATCAGGAAATACAAATTAAAACCACAATGTAATAATACCAACCTCACCCACCCAGAATGGCTAAAATGAAAAGAACAGATAATAGGAAATGTTAACAAGGATGTGTAACAACTAACTCTCTCATGGGTTTGCTCATGGGTGTGTAAAACAGAACTACTTTGGAATAATGTGTGGGGGCATTGAGTAAAATGAACATATTCATACCTCATGACTCAGCAATTCCACTCACAGATGTGTACCCAACACAATTGTATTCGTATGTTCACCAAAGATATGCACTAGAATGTTCACAGCAAAGACTGCAAACAACCCAGATTTCCATCAACATCAGAATGGATAAACAAATTGTTTATTTACACAAGAAGAATACTACACAACAATTAAAATGAGCAACCTATGCACAACGTCATGGGAGAATTTCACATGTCATGATAAGAAAAAAAGCGAAACACAAAAGCATACATGCTACATGATTCCATTCATATGAAGTTCAAGGACAGACAGAACAAATTATGGTGTCAGAAGTCACAATAGTGGTTACCCTTGGGGAGATGGATTAATGACCAGAAGAGGACACAAATGGGGCTTTGGGGATTCTGGTAACTTTTTTTCTTGATTTATGTGGTGGTTACACAATGTGTTCACTCTGTGAAAATTATTTTATTCACATTATTATATGACAATAAGTCTGGGAACCTAGATTTTGGGAAGGTTTCTATCATTCCTTAAATGAAAAGAGTGGCTTGCTGTGCTAAACTGTTGGTAGGAACCACGTGGTTTTGCTTTCCTTCTGGGAGTATGGAATTCTGGTGCATGCTAGGCAGAGGGTGCCTATGTGACCTACCTCTACTAAAAGCCCTGGGCCCCTGAGGTCAGGCAGGCTTCCCTGGTAGGCAAGATTACATACCTGCTATCACAATTCATTGTTGGAAGAATTAAATGTGTCCACTGGGAGAGGACTCTTGGGAGCTTGGGCCTGGTTTCCTCTGGGCTTCCCCCCATGCACCTCTTCCCTTTGCTGATTTTGCTTTGTGTCCTTCCACTGTAATAAAATTTAGCTGTGAGTACAACTATATGTTGAGTCCTGTGAGTCCTGCTAAGGAATCAATGAACCTGTGGGTGTTCTGGGGGACCCCAATGCAGAGTCAGAAGTGGGCTTCCCTAGAAGGACCCTGACTCTGAAATACAGTGAAAGGACTGTTTGGGAAAATGAAGGACGAAGGGGCAGGAGATGCTGAACACTTGGTGTCAGGATGGCTCTGGAGATAGGGCTGGCATAAAACAGCAGTTCGGCTGCTGCCTCTTGTGAGAAGGAAAAGTTACCGATAGAATTTGAAAATGAGAGCTCAACTCCAGAAGAACAGGCTTGCAGCTGCCCTGGCTACTTGCTGGCTAGAGTGAGAGGGGAGATCCAGCCTGAGAGATGCCTTTGCTTTCATCCTCTCCTCCAGAGCCCAACTCTTCCAAAAGAGGAGCTCGCGTGGGCTACAGAGGTTGACATTTGTAATGTTTTTTCCTCTAAGGGGGAGGGCAAATTGGTTCCCAGGAGTAAAGCTTTAGACCAACTAGAGAAAAAATAAAGGAGGAGGCAATGCAGCCAATTCTTCAGGCCCATATCCCCCTGGCACTCCAGCCAAGATTTCCTGGCAGCTGTAATGTTAACCATGTAAATGCTGAATTTACTGCATGAGATTTGAGTAAATTTGAAAAATGAAAAAAAAAAGGGGAGGGGAAATTTTTAAAATGGCTTTTAATTTGTGGCTAGGGCATTTGGATGTATGGCAAAAACTGAAGAAAATTGTTATCCTTGTAATTTCACAAATGCTAGAGGGATCATCCCAATCAGGGAAACTGCAAAAAAAAAAAAAAAAAAAAAAAGTATTAAACACAACTTCCTTGCTTTTTTTGCCACTGATGAGTAGATTAGAATTTAAACTCTTTGGATATTAAGCAGAATAAGTCTCCATACTGATGATTTTCACTATGAGTTTTGCCTATTGGAGCCTCTGGCGTGCCAAAACTGGGTCCGTTTGCCCAGTGCCCAGCGCAAGCCAAACACTGAGACGCCAAGGTTTGCAGTGGAGAAAGGGTTTATTCACCAGGCGGCCAAGCAACAACATGGGAGAAAAAGTCTCAAATCCGAGGGGCTGGGATATTTATGGGATAAAGAAGCAGGGTGGTCTGAGGTGTGGGGACAGACGACTGGAGGCAAGAAAAGGTGAAGTAAGCAGTGTTCTGTGCAGGCGTATCTGGCTTGTGTGCTCCTTCATCAGACATGTGTTCAGAAAATGGTGGCTAGCATGATCTGAGGGTGGAGGTTTTGGCCTCTGATGTCAAAAGGTCATCCACTGGACACTCGCACAGGCCCAGTTAAGTGGTCTCTACTGGTTTGAACTGGACAAGACTAGCTCCATGTTCCTGGAAAACAACTTAAGCAACCAATTCTATAGCGACCCACACATCAGAGGTGTTATCTGTAGGGGGTTGGTTAAAGGAGTCTTGTGATATATTGTCTAAGTTTCATGAAGCTTGGAGGAGATGCATTTGAGAGAACAATTAAGGCGAGCTTAATCAATGAAGGCAGGTTACAGGATATTATTTACTACGCAAGTTATAATTTAAGGGATCTAATTGATGGTTGCCCTTGGTTTCACTGGGAAAAGGCAATTGATATGAAAAGAGAAGCACTCACCAGTAGAAAACACACTTTGGAGATTTAAAAAGCAGTCTTTAGTAGCTAATGCCCACCTGTAACCATATCAGATCTTGTAAACGCTGACCCTAACAGGCTGATGATTTTCTTGTCTGCTGTGCAAATTCTGAGTGTATCAACTTGGACTCTAAGAATAAGACAGAAAGTGCTTAGGAAAGACTGGCTTATCACTGGGCTTGGAACCCAGCCCTTTGGTCCACCAGTGTCAGACTTTTCTGCTGCCAAAGAAATGCTATTGGCCTTTTTGGAGTCCTGAATTCACTGATTCTAAGGGCCTGAGCCTAACCTGAAATCTGATACTCTCTGCTCTGGGTCTTTGTAGCCTCAGCTGGAGCTGGGGTGAATGAAAAGCTGGACCCGAGCTCTGGGAACTCTGGGACCCATGTAGATAAAGGGCACTAAACAATGAGAATGTCATGGATTCTGGCTGGACTGTCTGGGTCGCATACAAGGGTCCACAGGAAAGGGCTTAGGTTCAAGATGGGACCCTCTGAAAAGGAGCTCCTGATAGGCTCTGCGCTTCTGATACAGAGACTGATGGTATTCTGACGGTGGTTGCCAGATGGGGAGGGCACACCTCAGGGCCTGTAACCCCTCAGTCCCCTCCTGACAGATGGGGCTCTCAAGCCCCTCTCAGGGATGCCTCCTTGCTGTTCCCAGGTCAGCTCAGCTCAGCAGACGCACCGATGGCCCAGCTCCCTTCCCTCCCCCTCCCCTCTCTCCTGGGCCCATACCTTAAGAGGCAGTTTGATAATCAAACGCAGCCTGCTCTAGAAATCGATGTTCACAGGATAAAAGATCAGGATGAAAAGGAGGGAAGTAAGGAAAAGGGAAGTAAGTAAGGGAAGTTATGTAAGCCCATTCTGAAAGGTGTTGAAGATTCTGAATTTCATCCCCACCAATTCTTGAACAGGATTATCTTTCTGGTTCAGTTGTATAAAAATGTTTTTCTGTAAGAATGCTTTTTTTTTTTTTTTTTGCGGTACGTGGGCTTCTCACTGCTGTGGCCTTTCCTGTTGCGGAGCACAGGCTCCGGACGCGCAGGCTCAGCGGCCATGGCCCACAGGCCCAGCTGCTCCGCGGCATGTGGGATCTTCCCAGACCAGGGCACAAATCCGTGTCCCCTGCATCGGCAGGCGGACTCTCAACCACCGCGCCACCAGGGAATCCCCTGTAAGAATGCTTTTGATCCTCTTGCATACAACCCTTCTGGTGAAGGGTTTGGATGCCAGTAAGGGATGATTTTAACATGTAAGGTTATGATTGCTAAATGGGACACACTGAGTTTGAAACAACAGAGGAAAAACCAAACCCCAGCACCTAGGGAGGCTCAGGGCAGCACTAATGCCATTTTTCAAAACTGTCCCTGGAAGCTGCCCCTCTTCCTGAAGGAAAACTCCCTGAGCACCTTTCCAAGCGGCTGGAAGCTTTTAACTCACACTGAGCCTTTATCACACCTGACAGCTCTGAGCATGGGACAGCAGGGGCAGCCCAGCTCCCCGCACTTCATGTGGAGAACGCCTGCAGATGCTGTCCACTTGCGGGTGGATGAACTTCTGTCACAGACAAGCCCACCGTTCATAACTGCCAGCCTTGGGCAGTCCCTCCGAATCCGAGGACTGAGTTGAACTAACTGGATGGAACTGGAGGCCTTTGGAGGGAGCCCCATGATGGGGACCCACAGTGGGGGCCCTGTGAACCTGTACTGCCTGCCCAGGGGCTGTCCTGTGCCCCAATGATCATCAGCTCTTGGTTTCCAGGGGTTCCACGTGCACCCTCTGGGGTACTCTTCTTGTGTGTTGCACTTTCTAGCACCACCTCAGTCCTTGGAAGCCTTCGGGTCAGCTTTCACATTCCGTCCAGAGCTGTGCTGAACCTCATCTGATGCCTCGGACCAGTAAAAACTTGACAAGAAAGCCACCTGGATTGCTAAAACAGCCCTTTATGGTTACTGGGCTTTGTTTAACTGGCAGAGTCCTGAACTTCTAAAGGGCATGACTGAGGTCAGTGCTGCAGGCTGGTCTCATCCTGCTGCATGCGCTCCTAATGAGAATAATTTTGCTGCAAAGATGCCTTGGCCAAGAATGGAAGGGGTGGACAGTGCAGAAAAGAGCGAGTATAGCAGGCCTGAGACTGCACTTCAGAAAGACCGGCCCTTCTTCCCTGGTGGCGCGGTGGTTGGGAGTCCGCCTGCCGATGCAGGGGACGCGGGTTCGTGCCCCGGTCCGGGAAGATCCCACATGCCGTGGAGCGGATAGGCCCGTGAGCCATGGCAGCTGAGCCTGCGCGTCCGCTCTGCAACGGGAGAGGCCACAGCAGCGGGCGGGCCGCGTACCGCAAAAAAAAAAAAAAAAAAAAAAAAAAAAAAAAAAGAAAGACCGGCCCTTGGCTAGCACTGGACAACATGGGTTTCAGGAGGGCTCTCTCCAGTCCTGAGAGGATGAATGGCTCGCTGCGCTGAGCTATTTGTACAAACCATGTGATTCATGCTGAATATCTGCATTCCTTCTGGAAGCCTGGAGTTTGGGTGCCTGCCACGCAGAGGCTACCTATGTGACTGACCCCCGATAAAACCCCGGGGCCCTAGGCTCAAGTGAGCGCCCCTGATAGATGACATATCACATGTGTTGCCACAATTTGTTGCTGGAGGAATTAAGGTACATCTACTGGAAATCTATTAACACTCCAGAAAGCCTGGTGCCCTCTAGACTGCCCCGTGTGCCTCTTCCCTTCACTGATCTCACCTTGTGTCCTTTCACTGTAATAAATCACGGCTGTGAGTCCTCCTAACAGATCACGGAACCTGGGAGTGGTCTTGGGGATACCTACACACTATGGAAAAAGGACAAGAAGGATTAAGAGATTTGTAGGAAGGATGAAGAGAGCTCAATTCAAGAAGATGGTAAAAGGGACAAAGACAGGAAACGAGGCAAGAATCAATATAGCAGCAGGACTGAACTTGTGGCCCCTGGGGCTGCCACCCACAACGTGAACTCAAGGGCTCACAGGATTGTCCAGAGGACAGTCCTCAGATGACCCCTGCACAGCACAACTGCCAGAGGGAACAGAATGACCAACACCCCCAACTCTACTGGAAGCATGAGCAGACCGGGCAGTAATCCTTTTAGGATGTACAGATGTACAGGATTTAAGACTTTGTGTCCATTTTGTTGAGCTTTTGCAACCACTCTGTGAGGCAGACTGGACAGGGATGATTATTGCTCCTAATTCACAGAGCATGTAAAGGCCTCCTGCTTCTAGAGTCACAATTAATTGTCCCAGCTGTTTGTACCACTTTGATAAAACTCACCGTGATCTACCACATGGGCGGTTCACTGTGCAGTTCTGTCTCTTCTACTAGACTGTGATTTCCTTCATGGGGCCTGCTCTGACTTTTTTTCCTTGTCTTTTTTTGGGATGGGGGAGAGGATAATCTTTTCTCATGATAAGTTCATTGTGGGAAAATAATGAAAATAAAACAAAATAAAAATCTCATGTAATCCTTACTTTAGTCATTTCTGTGTCCTACCCAGATCCAAGAATAACCTGGCACACAGTAGGTGTTGAATCAACAAGTCATTGATCTGCTGTCAGCTAAAGGGCTGTCGGAAGATGACATGAGATTAGGCCTGGCACCTAACAGGCTATCAATGCTAGTTGAGTATCAGTGTTATTTTTTGTTGTTGGTGGTGATAAGTTGAAACAGGAGGAAGAATATCACCTTTTTTGGCTTGCAGAACCTAGTGAAACTGGTCTAGCAGGTCACTTGTGAAACCAACCACAAAAGTTCTGCACCTAAGAGACCACATGAGTAAAATGTTAAAGTCAGCAGCTTCCACCCCTGAGATGAGACACCGAGTAGAATCAAGCATCTCATCCAGGTGTGAGGCTTCTTTTTAGCATCAGCCTGACTGACTACCTGTGACTCACTCAATGTGGAATGGCTGACTTTGTCTTCGCATCTCATGAATGAGTGTCTGGGCAAGGACAAAGGAAACTATTAGGGTGGGGAAGGGCAATTAAAAACTCCAATGAAGAAACTGAGGAATGACCAGAAACAAGCAATGTACAGAGTTGAGACATGCCCACTTGAAATCACATCATGATGGTACCTTAGTTATGTCTTTAAAAATGCAAAAACTGCAGTAGACAGAAAATATGAGGGGGGAAAAAAAAGCTGTAACCAGAAAAGGCCAAGGTCAGCAAGCAGGGAGGGAGCTACAAGATCACCTACTGGTATTCCCTGCAGCCACAGGAGTCTTCAGGGATGCTCCAGATACCACAAATCATTAAGTATCTCTTGCCAAGAAGATGTCTTGCTGCTTGAGGAATCTTTTCAAGCTTTTAATCTGTTTTTGTTCCAGTGGTAGAGATCTAAAAATTAGTGATATATGCCAGGCCTATCTTTTATAGTTAGGAATCTAAAGCCCAGAGAGGGCAATTAACTTGTTCAGAAAAACTCAAGGGCAGACCTGGGTCTTCAACCCATAAGTCTTGCTTCCCTAACCCACATGAGGATAAATTGATAAAATTGATAGATGCACTGGTTCCAATTGATGTATGATACTAGACATGGGCCTCTACCTGCCCCAAAACTAAAGGAGGTTTTCGTGAGGGCCCTCCTCTTGTCATCAGAAGGTGAGGTTCAGAAGGGCTTCAAGATTTGGGGATCAGAGGGTTCTCACTTCCTGAAACATGACCTCCCCAGATTTCTCTTGCCTGCTGCCAACAACCCCCCCCCCCCCCCCCCCCCGCCGCTTTTAATCCATGCCATTCTGACTCAGTCTCTCTTTACCTTCTGCTCTCACCTTCCTGTCCCTCTGGGCTCAGTCTGGCCCTTGCACTGTGCAGTGAGTGAGAGGTCCTGGATGTCTCCACTCCCTCTTTCATTGACTCTCTCTGGGCCTGGATAGGGTTTACCTCCTTGCAGTGTCCCAGGGCAGCTAATCAATCCCAGTCAGAAGAGTCCTTGAGGTCTTACAGCTGGAAGTAAACTTTGAGGAGGAAGGACATATGAGAAAGGAGCAGAAATCACAAATTGATCCGAAAGAAGCTGTGAGGGGGACAAGGACGCATTCGTCATCCTTAAGAGGCTTATGATCAAGAAGAAAAGGCAATAGCACAGGGAGATCTTCTCAATGCTTTGCGATGACCTACAGGGGTGGGATAGGGAGGATGGGAGGGAGGCTCAAGAGGGAGGGGATATGGGCCATGTGTATGCATATGGCTGATTGGCTTTGTTGTGCAACAGAAACTAACACAGTACTGTGAAGCAATTCTACTCCAGTAAAGATCTATTAAAATAAAAAGAAGAAGAGGGAAAAGCAAGACAAGTACATAACTCATGGCAATATATAAGGGCTTTAAAAAGGTTTACCCTTGTTAGATAAGAATGAAGGAAGTTTAAGATGCTTTGATAAAGGCTTCGGGGAAGAGGCAATAATTCAAACAGGTTAAATCATTCACCACCCATTCAGCTCCCTTCTAGCTGGCCCTTAGAGGCTAGAAAGCCAGAGACCATCCCTGACTTGCTTGCAGTCGGGGTGGCGAGGAGACTCCTTTCTGGCCAATGAGACATAAGCAGGTTCCTTCTAGGACAGCTTCTACCACTTCTGCCTCGTTCTTCCAGGAACTTGGGTTATGCTTAGAGTACAGCAGCTGTCACTAAGGCAGGGACAGTAGGGAAGATAGAAAGAGCCTGGTTCTGGAAGGAATTCAGGATGAAGCTGCCACACCAGCCCTAGACTGCCTGCCCCTGGGATTCCTGTTACATGAGATACATCGATCCCTATTGGTTCGGCCCCTGCAGCAGAACTTCTCTTATATGCAGCTGAATCCAAACTGGCTGCTTCACAGGCCTTGGGAAAGTGATGGGATTTCAAACAAGCAGAGGTGGAGGGCAACGAAGGTGTAAAAGCAAGCGCTCCAGGATGGGGAATGTATGGGGCACATTCTCAGGAAGCAGGAATGAGTACAGAGGGAGATCAGAGGAGAAGTTGAGCGATGCAGTCTGGTGCCGGGGACAGAACCTGGAAGCCTGTGGACTTCGTTCAGAAAGCAGAGAGGGATTGCTAAGAAGGTAGCAGCACTTCCTTGGGGAGCTGATGTTAGTTCCTTGGCATCAAACACCAGGTGCCTCGGTGAGCAGGCCGGAGCAAGAGTGGGTGGCCTGTTTCCTTCTAATCTGCAGCACACATATTACATTCCTGTTTGCTCAGTGTGTACATGGAACCTCAGGAACCGCAGTACCACAAACTCCCTCCCATCTGAAGGCGTTACTCTCGTCACTTTCTTCCCACCAGCGCTTGCCTGGCTGGGAAAGCACAGCCAGAGCCCTCTGGCTCCTGAAGTGTGCCCTTCTCTGACTGCAGTCCGTGTCAGGCCACAGGCATCCTCACCAAGGATGCTCAAAAAGGGAAGCAATGAGAAGGCAGACATATGCAAAAACAAACCTGATCTGGGGTCACTGACGGGAAAATGGAAGTGGGAAAGATATCCAACCTATGATGGTCCTGAACAGGCTCAAGACCACCAGGCAGCAACACAGAATCAATTCTTCCCGGGTTGGACTTGTCTATGTGTATGTGTTTCTCTGATTCAGACACTTGGGCTCAGGGTCAAGGTGATACAGTGGAGAAGTACTGCTTCCAGTCTGCCTCCAAATAGATGTTTGGACTGAAAGTTGTTTTAATTTTTGAAAATTTTTAAATTTTAAAAATCATCGTTTCCTTGACTTCAATCTCCCCGTATACCCACCTATACACTGAGAGGTCTGGATGGAAAATCAAAAGCTTCACCCTTCAAGCTCCCAGGGCAGCCAGCAGAGGGCCCTGCTCCCTCCACATCCAACTCACCAGGCCCTGTTCTGAGTCCTCAGTTCCTTGATTGGCAAGAATCCTGTTTTCTCCACAGTCAGTGCACAAAGCAGAAACTCAGTAAATCTTTACTGAGTGGATAAATGAGCTGCTGATAAAGATTTTAGGAGAGGTACAGACACTCTACAGGCCTGGGACCACAGACGGCAATTAAATGGCACCAGTCTGCACACCCAAGCCCTAGGCCAGTCAGCTCTAGGAGAGAATGAGGCTTAGTGCAGTTTTTCACCAACTACACTCCATAGAACCAGTCCCACTAAACGTTGATAACATTCTGAGAAAAAGGTCCTCTGGTCAAAAAAAGTTAAGAAATGTGCTAACTTTACCTGGCATTCTACCCAACTCCCTGGGCATTAATTACCCTAGTAAAGGCCTGAGAAGTCCTATAGGAAAGATATTTGGTTAATCTTGTGTAACCTAGGGACTTCCCTGGAGGTCCAGCAGTTAGGAATCTGTACTCCCACTGCAGGGGGCCCGGGGTTTGATCCCTGATAGGGGAACAAAGATCCTGCAAGCCATGTGGCGCTGTCCAAAAAACATAAAAAATAGATAAATAAATAAATCCTGTGCAACCTAGAATTTCTCAAACTTATTTATCCATGCAACCTGTTTTTGGAGAATACCTATGAGCATGACCATGGTTGGAGAAACGCTGGTTTAATGTGAATGGTTTCTACAGTGCAGTTTTCACTTACAAATCCTACTGAGCATGTGAAAAGCCCCCCAGGACAAAAAAAATCATCGGTTGCTGCATAAACAAATGGACAGGACAAGGAAATGAGGACAGATATAAGAATTCAGAATTATTACTACAATTATTGTCTCATCCTTCAGTGAACATCTACTCAACATCAGCAGATTATCTATTTGGTGTTAAATACAGGGGATATAAAGAGAAATAAGGTAGCCCTTTCTCCATAAGAGCACTGCCTAAAGGGAAGAGATAGTAAGTACAGAATAATGTGCAAGTACCTAGGAAGAAAGACCTGGGAGAATCACAGAAACTGGACCTTGAATAATAAAAATAATAATAACATTAATAACAATACCTTTATATAGTGCTCGCCACATTGCCAAGTACCATTGTAAGCACTTTACATATATTAACCCACTTAAACCTCACAACAATCTTATCAGGTACCTTTAGTACCTGTATTCTACAAATGAGGTCAGTGAAGCCCAGAGACGTTAAGCAACTTGCCCAAGATCACATAGCTAGGTGCCTAGACTGTTTGTGCAAACAATATGGTTTATGCTGAATACCATTTTCTTCCTGGAAGTCTGGAATTTTGGTAAATGCTAGGCAGAGGGTGTCTATGTGACCAGCCTCTGGTAACAACCTTGGGGACTAGCTCTCTAATGAGTTTCCCCTGTTGACAGTATTTGACATGTGTTGTTACTGTGTGTTGCTGAGGAATTAAGTACATCCTGCGTGACTCCAGTGGGAGAGGACTCTTGAGAGCTTAGGCCTTGTTTCCTCTGGGCTTCACCCCATGCAGCTTTTCTCTTTCCTGATTCTGCTTTGTATCCTTTCCCTGAAATAAACCTCAGCCACAAGTACAACTATATGCTGAGTCGCGTGAGTCCTCCTAGTAAATTACCAAACCTAGGGGTGGTCGCGGGGACCCCTGACATGTCTCCCCTCAGGTGGATGTGGGCTGGGAACTGTAGTCAGCATCTAAACCTGCAGGGCCTCCCTATGCTCCTGGCCATCCTCCCATCTCTCTCTGCCTCAGTTCCAAAGGAAGATAGAACATCAGATGTTTATTTAAAATAAGCCTAGAGCTTCTCAGAAAAATGTGGGGTGCAGGTCAGGTGTGCTCCTCCAGCCTCACCTGTCCCATGACTGCATCCGGAGCACCAGCCAGGTAACACCCAGGCCCAGCTGCTTGTTGCCAGGAGCCTTAGCAACATATGTGGGCCGACCGCGTGCTTTCTGGGTGCCTATTCACTCCAGCAGCCTGTGACTCTGTGATTTCTCCATACTGGAATGGTCTGGGATTCTCCTGAGACAATTCCCAAAAGAGGAAACAAAGGCTGACGGTCACAAAGCTTGTAAAAGGAGGTGCAGGGCGAATCTTCCATGCCCTGCCAGAATCCAAAGTAGCCCCAATTAACATGTGATGAGTGAAGGGTGATGCACCCCGGACCTCTGATCTTTATTGTCCCCAAGTTCAGGAATCTGCATGTTCTCCCAGCCAGGCCCTGGCTCCAGGGGTCTCAGTCATAAAGGTGTGTCTGAGGGAGGAGCTGTCAGACCAAACACTGGTTCCTCACACTGGGTCTGCTCTGCAAACTGCCAAAGTCCCCAAATACTAAGCCAGGGTTCTCTGAGAAATGGGGGTGGGGAGCTGGGGGTGGAGAGCTGGGTGGGGGAGGGTTGATGGCCTTTTTGTGCTACAAGTCATAATTTTTGTTGCTGCCACACCTTAAAAGATATGAGCTGGGGTAAAAAATATGAGGCCTGGAAAGCCCTTCACTGTCAATTCCCCATCATTCAGGGGACTGCCTTTCTTCCTAGAGCTCTAACATTGGCAGTATAGACTTTTTCTTCTCATTCTTTCCAGACATACTCCTCACTCTTCCCAGGAAAACAGAATATCAACAGTATTGAAAGTAACAACCTATTCAACTACAGATGGGAGAGTTTATGGGGTTGCAAGGGTACAGAGTGCTGCTCACACAATTCCATACCTATATGTGGAGGGAGGTACCTGATTTTCCTATACAACCGTGAAGACCATCTGAGTCTTTGTAAGATGTAGACTTTATTTTTTAGAGAATCCTTAAGTCTTCATTCTTTGATATAGTCACCTGGGGCTAGCCTTGCCTAATCTGGGTTTTCCTTTTGGCAGTTAGTAAGAAATCTCTATTTTCTTCTTAGTTTCACCCAAATTCTATTTCCCCCCAAACTAGACTATTCCTTTTGTGGTCCATTACCTTGCAGAACCAACCAGAGTTCTGAGTTAAGATCCAAAAGGGCTTGGTTTCAAATGCCACCAGTGGACTTTGGACAGGTTCCATAATCTCGCAGGGCCTCGTTTTTCTCACCTGTAAAATAGGAGCAAATATAATAATCCATGTGACAGGTTTAGCTGTGCGCCCTTTACATAGCAAACCTGGAATAAAAGGTGGCTGTTATTATATCACTTGCCACAGCAAAGACTTTCTCCAAGTCTCCTTAAACTCAGGTTTTAGAGGCCCCCATGCAGATAAAAGTACTGACTTTTTTTCCATTTCTCCCTCATCTTTTATTAACTCCCTATTTGTCTTGTCCCTTCTTTTCCCTTACGGATTATTCTCTGACATCTGAGTCCCGTGGGCCCTCCGACCCCCGGTTCAGCGACCTT
>NW_006792177.1:1270022-1270972 GCF_000442215.2 Lipotes vexillifer | reverse complement strand
GGTTCAGCAACCTTTATCTCAAATCCACTCTTGGTGCTTCCTCCTCACGACTCTCTTAGTCAATTAGCAGGTGTTTATAGAGCACCTTGCAGGCTACAGGCAGCATTTTCACAGCAGATAGGACACATTAAATTTTTCTTCAGGTGGGACACTAAGAGTTAATAATTAATAAGAGCTACTAGAAAAAAGTTTCTTTCCTGATTTAGCTCTGAGCTTTGTATTACCTGTAACAAAGATTTTATGGTTGATTGAGATAGCTAAATAACCACTTTTCTTCTTTTATGAGCCACATGCATTCTAGGTGCCTTTTTCCTCCTGAGGGTCTAATAAAGTCCCACCCTTTCTGCTGGAATAACAATGGCCATACAGCACATTGTCCAGTTGTGTGGGTTTCTGGAATTGGCGGGGGTCGGGGGGGGCGAAGTAAGTATGAAATCCCATCATTTATCCAGCCAGAGTAGCTCCAAGGAGAGGCAAAAGAGAGCATTTAAATATCATATTCAAGACACAGTATAGGTTTAGACATTAGGGAAATGCCAATCAAAACCATAATGAGATACCATCACACCTACCGTTGTAGGATGGCTATGATCTAAAAGACAGATAGATCACAGGGGGGAGGAGGAAGATGGCGGAAGAGTAAGACACGGAGATCACCTTCCTCCCCACAAATACATCAGAAATACATCTACACGTGGAACAACTCCTACAGAACACCTACTGAACGCTGGCAGAAGACCTCAGACCTCCCACAAGGCAAGAAACTCCCCACGTACCTGGGTAGGGCAAAAGAAAAAAGAATAAACAGAGACAAAAGGATAGGGACGGGACCTGCACCAGTGGGAGGGAGCCGTGAAGGAGGAAAGGTCTCCACACACCAGGAGCCCCTTCGCGGGCGGAGATTGCGGGAGGCGGAGCGGGGAGCTTCGGGGCCGCGGCGGAGAGCGCAG
>NW_006792177.1:1269006-1270012 GCF_000442215.2 Lipotes vexillifer | reverse complement strand
CTCACCAGCCCGAGAGGCTTGTCTGCTCACCCGCCGGGGCGGGCAGGGCTGGGAGCTGATGCTCGGGCTTCGTTGGAGCGCAGGGAGAGGACTGGGGTTGGCGGCGTGAACACACCCTGCAGGGGGTTAGTGCACCACGGCTAGCCGGGAGGGAGTCCGGAGAAAAGTCTGGACTGCCGAAGAGGCAAGAGACTTTTTCTTCCCTCTTTGTTTCCTGGTGCACGAGGAGAGGGGATTAAGAGCGCTGCTTAAAGGAGCTCCAGAGACGGGCGCGAGCCGCGGCTATCAGCGCGGACCCCAGAGATGGGCATGTGACGCTAAGGCTGCTGCTGCCGCCACCAAGAAGCCTGTGTGCGAGCACACATCACTATCCACACCTCCCTTCCAGGGAGCCTGTGCAGCCCGCCACTGCCAGGGTCCCGGGATCCAGGGACAACCTCCCCGGGAGAACGCACGGCGTGCCTCAGGCTGGTGCAACATCATGCCGGCCTCTGCCGCCGCAGGCTCACCCCACACTCCATGCCCCTCCCTCCCCCCAGCCTGAGTGAGCCAGAGTCCCCAGTCAGCGGCTCCTTTAACCCGGTCCTCTCTGAGTGAAGAACAGACGCCCTCCGGCGACCTACACGCAGAGGCGGGGCCAAATCCAAAGCTGAACCCCAGGAGCTGTGCGAACAAAGAAGAGAAAGGGAAATCTCTCCCAGCAGCCTCAGGAGCAACGGATTAAATCTCCACAATCAACTTGATGTACCCTGCATCTGTGGAATACCTGAATAGACAACGAATCATCCCAAACTGAGGAGGTGGACTTTGAGAACAAGATATATTATTTTTTCCCCTTTTCCTCGTTTTGTGAGTGTGTATGTGTATGCGTCTGTGTGAGATTTTGTCTGTACAGCTTTGCTTTCACCATTTGTCCTCGGGTTCTGTCCATCCGTTTTTTTTTTTTTTTTACTTAAAAATTTTTTTTCTTAATAATTATTTTTTATTTTAATAACTATTTTATCTT
>NW_006792177.1:1268158-1268996 GCF_000442215.2 Lipotes vexillifer | reverse complement strand
TTTTTTTTTTTTTTTTTACTTAAAAATTTTTTTTCTTAATAATTATATTTTAGTTTAATAACTTAATTTTTTTATCTTACTTTATTTTATCCTATTTCTTTCTTTCCTTCTACTTTTTCTCCCTTTTATTCTGAGCTGTGTGGATGAAAGGCTGTTGGTGCTCCAGCCAGGAGTCAGTGCTGTGCCTCTGACGTGGGAGAGCCAAGTTCAGGACACTGGTCCACAAGAGACCTCCCAGCTCCACATAATATCAAACGGCAAAAGTCTCCCAGAGATCTCCATCTCAATGCCAAGACCCAGCTTCACTCAACGACCAGCAAGCTGCAATGCTGGACACCCTAGGCCAAACAACTAGCAAGACAGGAACACAATCCCACCCATTAGCAGAGAGGCTGCCTAAAATCATAATAAGCTCACAGACACCCCAAAACACACCACCAGACGTGGACCTGCCCACCAGAAAGACAAGATCCAGCCTCATCCACCAGAACACAGGCACTAGTCCCCTCCACCAGGAAACCTACACAACCCACTGAACCAGCCTTAGCCACTGGGGACAGAAACCAAAAACAACGGGAACTACGAACCTGCAGCCTGCAAAAAGGAGACCCCAAACACACTAAGATAAGCAAAATGAGAAGACAGAAAAACACACAGCAGATGAATGAGCAAGGTAAAAACCCACCAGACCTAACAAATGAAGAGGAAATAGGCAGTCTACCTGAAAAAGAATTCAGAATAATGATAGTAAAGATGATCCAAAATCTTGGAAATAGAATAGAGAAAATGCAAGAAACATTTAACAAGGACCTAGAAGAACTAAAGAGGAAACAAGCAA
>NW_006792177.1:1257659-1263522 GCF_000442215.2 Lipotes vexillifer | reverse complement strand
AAGATGTGGCACATATATACAATGGAATATTACTCAGCCATAAAAAGAAACAAAATTGAGCTATTTGTAATGAGGTGGATAGACCTAGAGTCTGTCATACAGAGTGAAGTAAGTCAGAAAGAGAAAGACAAATACTGTATGCTACCACATATATATGGAATCTAAGAAAAAAAAATGTCATGAAGAAACTAGGGGTAAGACGGGAATAAAGACACAGACCTACTAGAGAATGGACTTGAGGATATGGGGAGGGGGAAGGGTAAGCTGTGACAAAGTGAGAGAGTGGCATGCACATATATAGAGTACCAAATGTAAAACAGATAGCTAGTGGGAAGCAACCGCATAGCACAGGGAGATCAGCTTGGTGCTTTGTTACCACCTAGAGGGGTGGGATAGGGAGGGTGGGAGGGAGGGAGACGCAAGAGGGAAGAGATATGGGAACACATGTATATGTATAACTGATTCACTTTGTTATAAAGCAGAAACTAACACATCAGTGTAAAGCAATTATACTCCAATAAAGATGTTAAAAAAATAAAATAAAATAAAATCTTGACACAAAAAAATAAAAATAAAGACAGATAGTAACAAGTGTTGACAAGGGTGGAGAATTTGGAACCCTCAACCACTGCTGGTGGGAACATAAAGTGGTGGAGTTGCTGTGGAAAACAGTTTGGCAGTTTCATAAAAGGTTAAACATAGATTTATCATATATATGATCCAGCAATTTCACTCCTAGTTATATATCCAAGAGAAATGAAAACATATGTCCACACAAAAATGCACCTTGAAAACGATATGCTACGTGAAAGAAGCCAGTCATCAAAGATCACATATTGTATGATTCCTTTTATATGAAATGTGCAGAATAGGCAAATCTATAGCGCCAGAAAGTAGATTAGTAGTTGCCTAGGGCTGAGGAAGGTTGGAGGGAAATGGGAGTGACTGCTCATAGTATAGGATTTCCCTATAGCGTGATGAAAATGTTCTAAAATTGATTGTGGTGATGGTTGCTCAACTTGGTGAAATGCTGAAAAAACACTGAACTGTACACTTTAACTGGGTATACTGTATGGTATGTCAATTACATCCCAATAAAATGGTTATACTATAAATAGATAAATAAATAAACAAGCAGGACAGAATCTTGATAACAAAGACTAAAGACTGAAGGTCAAAAGATAGTCTGAGTAACTATAATCCCCTAGGCGAACCTAATCATCAGTGCAAAATGGGTGCTACGTGCTGTAAGGAAGGCACTCTGAGAAAACCAAACCTTCGAAACCAGATAAAAGTGGATCATCTAAAAAGATACTTTAATGTCACCTTCCCTTGGCTACTTTAAATTATATCCAGATTGCTCAGGATAGTAATTATGAGGTAAAAGCTAAACCTATATGCAATTCTACGTGGCAACCAAACCAAGTAAAGATGTTATTGGCCATTGTGTACTCCACGCCATCGAACAACTCCCATGTTATTCTAGGCCCTGCCTGGGAGTTGTCTGCCATGTCTGCGTTCTTATTTATAAGAAATTTGTAAATGATGTAACAGCGCTCTGCCTGTTACATGGCAACCAAATCAGCTTTGCCATCTGCCTCAGAGTCTCAGCTCACCTCTTACCATGAGTAGCAAAAGTAAAAGATGTTGTTCCTATATCCAGTAATAACCTAAAGTATAGTAATTATATAAGATATAAAAATAAATATATTCATTTTATAATATAATATAAATATAATAAATAAGGCCCTACTGACAATGGCAACAAGGAACACAAAATGTGTGATATCAATATACAGGAACTATAAAATTCTACTGAAGAACAAAAAAGATATGAATAAAAGGAACAATATTCCATGTACCAGGATGGGAAGACTTGGTATTGAAAAGAAATCAATCCCCTTCAAATTATTCCATAGGTTCAATAAAATTCCAGTGAAATTTCTAGTGGAAGCAAGTGTGTGTGAGAATGTGTACGTGTATGCGTTAGTGGGCATGTGTGTGGTGAGTGTAAACAAGTACTTTTGCAGGGGGTAGGGGCACAATTTGGACAACTTGATTCTCAGGTTTTCTTGGATGAGACTATAGCCCAGAGTTTTTTAAAAATAGGAACAATGAGGGTGGAGTAAAGCAACATCTATAGAATTAGAGGAGCAGAAGAGAGTTCAGAAATAGACCCTTATATTTATAAGAAATTTGTAAATGATGTTGGGACAACTGGCCAGTGTGAGAGGCCACGGCTGGCCTGCTGCTTGGGCGGCTCTAGGCCGGAAAGCTTCTCCACTGCAGGGAAACCCCTCGTGTCAAACTGAAAAGTCCTAGGTCTGTGACACAGCTAATGTGAGAACAAGAACCCAGACATCAGGACATCTAGACTTGGAGTCTAGATTGGCAGGTACAGAGTAGTGTAGGGTAGGGTTGGGAGCTATTGTATTAATAACATGACTTCCTACTATATTGGGAATAAAAACTCGAGCAGAGGAGATACAGAAGATTCCCCTAATCCTAACCTCTGCCACCCTATGTGAGCCTCAGAGAGAGAAGGTGGGTCGTGAGGAACTGTGAAAACTTTCCATCAAGGTACCCTTCACCTGAGTTAAGTAATCGCTTGCCCTCACTGACTCCATGTCTGAATGTCCAATTTCTGCTGACCCAGAAACTAACGGGGGCCTTGGCCTCTCACAAGTCTCCATTTGGAAAAGTGCAAAATTGATCTCTCCCTTAATCTGTTCACCAAAATTAATTCAAATAAATTAACCTTCTGATGCAACAATTCAACTTCTAGGAATCTCAACTATTGCAGTGCTCATAAAAAGTATATCAAGACGGGCTTCCCTGGTGGTGCAGTGGTTGAAAGTCCGCCTGCCGATGCAGGGGACACGGGTTCGTGCCCCAGTCCGGGAAGATCCCACATGCCGCGGAGCGGCTGGGCCCGTGAGCCATGGCCGCTGAGCCTGCGCGTCCGGAGCCTGTGCTCCGCAACGGGAGAGGCCACGACAGTGAGAGGCACGCGTACCGCAAAAAAAAAAAAGTATATCAAGACATATGTAAAAGAATATTCATTACAGCAATGCTTGTATTGGCCAAAAGAGTAGAAAACAGTAGTCATGATAATAGGTAATAGATATTGAGGACTCACTGTGAGTCTGGCTTTGCTTGAAGGCTTTACACTGAGGCCCTCATCTGACCTGCACTGCACCCCACCAGAGAAGGGGTATTATTAGTTCCATTTTACAGACAGGGAAACGGTGGCACCGAAATGTGGTCACATAGCTGGTTTGACTTAGATATCTGGCTCCAAAGTTCACTCTCTTAAGCAGTACTCTTCACTGCCTCAACACAAACGTTCATGACTCATTCACTCATTCGTTCATTGGAAAATCTTTATTGAGCACTAACGTGCTAAGCACTGGAGACAGTGAACAAGAGTAAATATGGTTCCTACCCTCATTGAGCTTTCAGTCTAGTGGGGGGACAAAGACATACAAAAGCATGCCTAACTATAAACTATAATGAGTGCAAGAAAGACGGATATACAGTGTTTTGCTAGGAGGCCATTTAATAGGTCACATGATGAACCCAGGGTGCGGGGAAGACTTCCCAGAGGAAATCACATCAGAGCTGAGATCTGACGGGGGAGTAGGTTGGGGCAGGTAGGGGTGTGTGTGTGTGTGTGTGTGTGTGTGTGTGTGTGCGCGCGCGCGCGCGCAGAGAACAACCTGTGTAATGATACTGTGGCAGAGGGAGTGTGGTATAAACACTTATACCAGTAACTATAAGCGCTATTTTAGGGCCCTGGCTTCTGAGAAACCTACACATGTCATCCTGTTTGCAACCTCCCAGCCACAGAATGCTGGTGCTTGGTAGGGTGGAGGGTGATGGCAGTTTTGTCTGGGTCTGGAGTGTATGCCTCTAGGGCTTGGGAGGGAAGGAGGCCCAGATACTTCCAGTTGCTGGACTGGGGCTTAGCATGCTTCACATGCAAACAGCACCTTTGGTGATACACATCTGCAGGAGGGAATGAGTCTAATCTGGTCTAGAGGGAGGCCACTCCTTCTCCAGAAAGGAGAGACAAATTCAGATGGATACAAAGGACCAGAGACAAAATCATTTTCAAAGGCACTATGCGGAGGGCACAGCTAGGAGGTCCTGGCTGCTTCCTGGAGTCAGATACAGTGTGCATCTGCTCTCCACTGGAAAGCAAGTTTCCACAAGCACATAGCAGGGGTAAAGCACAGGCTTGCATGCTGAGGGCAACAGAACGAAATACTGTACTTACATACCTCATAGGGCCTCAAATCACTTTTGAAATAAGAAGCAGTATAAATAAATATAACAGAAAAAGCAAGGCATACACACATAAAAAGATCAAATTCTACACAAAATATATTATGAATATAATCATATAAAACAAACCAACCAAAATACTATAAACAGTAAAAGGACTGGGAAGAAATATTCTTAAAAAAGAGTGTAAATTATGTTTTTCCTCTCAAATGTGAAATTATGTAAGGGTTTTCCCACTATTCTGTATTTCCTAAAGTTCTAAAATAAACACACTACATTTCTGATGGCAAGATAGTAAACTTTATTTAAATCCATTAATTAATGCACTCAATAGATCCTCACTGAGTGCCTCTTGCACCAGGCATGGTTCTAGAAGCTGGGATTCAACAGTGTGTGTGTTGGCATCGCGAGGATCAGGAAGGGCAGCGTGGCTGAGGCAGAGGGAAGGAGGGAGGAGGGAGGAGCGGGGGTGGGGGGTTGGGGGGGAAGGGATTACAGGGTAGCGGTATCCTGTAGGCCCCTTAGAACATGAAAAGATTTTGGATTTTATTCTAAATGGGTTTAAACAAAACACTAAGCGAGAGTAAAATGCCCTTGCAGGAGAGAGAGCAAAACAGTATATAACTTCCCGGTTCAGATGTCACGGTGAGGAAGGTAAGGACACTGGGCAGGAGAGTGAGGAAGGCTTCACAGGTGGAGTAATCAGCAAGCTGGGCGCGAAGGAAGGTAGGATTCACACCAGCAGATAAGACCACTCTGGGTGGAGGACACCTATTTTGTCACAGCCCTTTAACAAAATCAAACTCAAAATACGAATTAAATAAATCTTAGGAATAAATATTTTAAAGGCAGGAAGCTCTGTGTTAATAATGGACAACTAGACCTTTTATTGGAGATAAAAAATATGCCAAAAATGATGGCAGGAAATTTGCAAGATGTCTAATATAATTGTGTCCATAAGAACTCAAAGTATGTTAAACCTCCTGGCTCTTATGAAATAGTCACATTAGGGAGGAAAAAGAAATTCTACTTAGAGGGCAGCCCAGAACCTTTGTGAACCTATGGAACAATGAGGAAGAACTTTCCATTCCTTCCCCCCCCCCCCCCCAACCCCTTCTTGGCACCTGCTAAAAGGGACATGTCCAGCCATCAAACACAGGCTTGTAATTGAACATGGTACAACCATTAGCCATGTGTTCTGAAAAGGCTAGTGGGGCTTTACTCTCAAAGTCATCATACAAGGGTACAATTTCAGAGCACTTCAGAGCCAGGTAGAGTGCCAGGCACAATTCCAGGTCACCTGTGAGGGTCACTCAACAAGCAATTACTGCGCAAGGAGCAAGGGAAGGAGGAAAGCGGGGAGGAGGCCAGGGTGCTCGTACAAGAAGTAACTGAAGAGCTCTTGTTTTATGTCCCCCCACCAAATGGAAGGCGTCCTAGGCCCAGCATTTCTAACCCCCAACTGAGCCACAGAAGGCAGCCCAGGTAAGCTCACTTCTTCCTCAGATCTAGCAAGAATCTCTCCATCAGCACTAGGGGAGCCCAGCAGTACTAGCAAGTGGAACAGACTGGGAGT
>NW_006792177.1:1219096-1257649 GCF_000442215.2 Lipotes vexillifer | reverse complement strand
CAAAAAGTGCAGCTGGGGGAAGTGCTCCACTTCTCCACTGGGCCTCAGAATTCTTCCAAGCCCATCAAGGGGATACTGTGGTGGTGGGTGGTACTGGCAGGAGGGACTCTAACACCACAGGCAGCCTGGCCCAGGAAGCATCTTTGTCCCCATGGGCTTGAAACTCCATTCTCCCACCCAAAGATGGGGGTAGCCAGGTGATATTGACATGAGGGATTCGGCCATAGCAAGTGCCTGGCCTAAGAAGCCTCTTTGTCCCCATGGGCCTTGTCCCCACCCCCGCAACTGAGAGACACTCAGTGGCCCCAGTCTTGGGAAACCCCTTCCTCCCCCATAGGCAGCTCCAGCAGAGGCCTATGGGAACAGCATCAGATAAACCAAGCAGACCCAGATCACACTGCAAAGGCTCTGAAAATTAAACTGCCATTGAAACCACAGCCCACCAAAGTAGACCAGGACCTGTGTGCTAAACCTAAGCACAGTGAATGCCTGCTAAAATAAAAAAAATTTAAATAGGACCTCAAGTATGCTACTCAAGTATCCTAACATAATAGACAATATGTCCAGGAAACAATTTTTTTTTTAAATCCATTAAACCAAGGGCCAAGAAAATCACAACTTGCATGAGAAATCAACTGATACCAGTCAAGATAAATTAATGTTGGAATTACCTGACAAGGATTTTAAAGCAGCTGTCATAAAAAATGCTTCAACAACTAATTACAAATCCTCTTGAAACAAATGAAAAAATAGAAATTCTCAGCAAAAAAAGAAATCATAAAAAAGAACCAATTGAGCTTCCCTGGTGTCGCAGTGGTTGAGAGTCCACCCGCCGATGCAGGGGACACGGGTTCGTGCCCCGGTCTGGGAAGATCCCACATGCCGTGGAGCGGCTGGGCCCGTGAGCCACGGCCGCTGAGTCTGCGCGTCCGGAGCCTGTGCTCCGCAACGGGAGAGGCCACAACAGAGAGAGGCCCTCGTAGCGGACAAAAAAAAAAAAGACAGAAATCAGCAGAACGGATTTTCTTTTTTTTTTAAATGATAAAAATATATGCTGCTTACAAGAATCTCACTTCAAATTCAAAACATAGGTAGTTTAACCATAGGTAGAATGTAAAAAGATACACCATGCAAACATTAAAAATAAAAAAAGCAGGAGTAGCTATATTAATATCTGATAAGATAGACTTCTGAGCAAAGAACATCACTAGAGAAAAAGAGAGACATTACATACTGCTAAAAGAATCAATCCACCAAGACATAACAACCCTAAATGTCTGTGCACCGAACAACAGGGCATCAAGATACAAGAAGCAAAAACCGAGAGAGCTGAAAGAAGAAACAGAAAAATCCACAGTTACGGTTGAGGACTGTAACACCCCTTCTCAGCAACTAACAGAACTACTAGACAGAAGATTAGCAAAGATACTTAAGAGCTGACCAACACAATGCTGACTTTAGGATACAATTTCTATCCTCTGGGAGAATGCTTCTACCTCAAAAGGATTCATACTTTGAGAAAAGCCCTTGAGGAAATCACCATATCCCTGCCTCCTGAGAGCACAGACAAGCAGTACGGACCACATTTCAGAATCAGCACAGAAACTTCATATGGACAACTGGTCAGAAGGAGATAAGCATCATACATAGATCATTAAGGCTGGAAGAAGTCGTAAAGGTCATTTATACCAGCTGTGGCCCCAGGCAGCACTTCTTCCCACAGTATTTCCTCCACCAAATAATCTAGCTCAGTGATGTCCAACTATGGGGCAAGAGAAAGGGACTCACTCTTTTTAGAAGCTGTTATAATTCATGCTCAGTAGTAGGAAAAAAGAGTTGAAACCACAAAAGTTCTTACTCATGAAATGAGCACTCTCTTTCAATCGTCAGCAGTCCCAATTAGTACAAAGTCTTGAGAAGATAATATAAATATAAGTATACATGCATATATAAGCATAAAAAATTAATAAAATAAAAGATACCGTTAACAGGGATTATCTCCAGCATTATAGTACCTTTTATTTTTGGCACTTGTGTTTTCCTCATAGTCTTGTCGGCCTAAATGAAGAGTTAAACTGAGCCAAGCTCAAAGCTGTCAAAAAGATGAGCTCTTGCAGGAATAGCAGAGGAAATGGAATTCAGGACACAGACTATAGCAAGCTACAGGTGCTGAGGGTTGGGGGCAGGAAAGCAAAGAAAGGAGAGTTCACTTAGAGTCAGTTACAAAACAGAGACCAGCTTGAAGATTTCCTGAGCAGACAAAACCAGTACAACCATACAAAGCTCAGTTCAGCTTGTTTTTTGAGACCAACCCGACCTGGGTCATGATTCATGCCTCTGGAAATCATAAGCAAAACTTCCCATGGTTGATATGAGGCAACCCCTGACCAAGTGCCTATCATTTAAGAAAATGCCAATATTATCATTTTCTGTAATCAGGCATTTACAGGAAATCAGTCTCTCGGTCCTTAGGTTTTGTTTTCCTGAGGGCACATGTGTGAGATTTTACATTTTATATCCTCTGGCTCCATTTTAGATTGAAATTCTTTAACAGTTTACAGAATGTTTACTTCTATAATCACAAAATACTCAAGTTAAGTTTTGATTTTGACAAGAACTTTACCTTTATCACCACGGCTGTCGGCCCACCTCTTGCTGTCCCTCTCCTGCCACCATCAACGACCCCGTCCCTATGGTCCTCAAAGTCTGACTTGCACATCCCTCCTTTTGTATTACTTTCCTTCTAACACAAACCAAAATCCTCTTTTCTTTTTTCTCTTCAGCAGGCCAAGACAAGGTGGCATTTTCCAAATTCAACTGAGAGAATTAAAAGGAAAACAATTATAGAAAAGACTAGTAGGAACAAAACAGTTATGGCAAGCACTGTTGGTCTGCTTACTCAGCACGCTATCCACACCTGTGGTACCTGGTCACGTGCGCTACTGAGCCCTGAACGGTGGCTGGTCCAAAATGAGATGTGCTAAATACACCAGGTTTGGAAGACTTCATACAAAAAAAAAAAAAAAAAGTCCAAATTCTCTCAATAATTTGTATATTGATTACATGCTAAAATGATTTGGGGATATAGTGAATTAAATAAAACATATTTTAAACATTCATTTCAGCTGGGTTTTTTTTAACAGCTTTTAAAAAGTGTGCTACTGGGTCATTTAAAATTACGTACCTGGCTCGAGTTCGAGTTCCACTGGGCAGCGCTGCCCTACCCGTCTCCCTCATCTGCCTTTACAGGAAAGGCTGCAAAGCGAAACACTCACCTTCCAGCCTCTCTTTCGTGTGGGGGGAGTCGTGGGACATGGTTTTGGCCAAGGGGGGGCTGCTGGGGTTGGGGGAGGATGGGGTTCCAAGAAAGCCTTTGCTTTCCTGGTAAAAAGAGACAGACCCAGCTGGCTCTGCCCTTTTACCTCCTATTCCATTTCTTGCTGCTTCGAATGAAGGTTGGACGCCAGAAACGAGGGCGGATGATTTGTGGCCACGAGAATAAACGCCAACCCACTAAGGAAGAGGGAGAGAGGCCCCGTGGGCTCGAGTCCTGAGATCAGGACCCACGTCTTTCGTCCCCAAACCCTGCTTTTTATTGTTAAAGACACCTGAGGTGGTGTTACTTGTCCATGTTCCCAGCTGATAGCGAAGCTTCCACAGGATGGCCCTCTGCCTGCGGCCAGCCCGAGTGTGGCCTCCGTGGCCGTGTCAGCCTCCGGCCACATCCCACTCTCTTCTCCCTCGACTCCCCTCCAGCTCCAGCGAGGCCCCCACCTTATCTCAGGCCCATATGGGAACGAGCTCATCTCCTTCTAGGTCAAGACCTCAAAAAAACCCAGTTTAAAATTTTAGAGCCCCAAGGCTGTGTCAACTCTCGGACTGGGGACACACATCAGTTAGATGCTGGCACAGCTGTGGTGACAGGTATGCGGACCTCACTTCAGGCTCACACGCCTCCCATCCAGGGGGAAGTGGTCAAACCAACAAGAGCAGAAGGATTATCCTGTAATTAATGAATAATACTTTAAATAATGAAAACCATAAACTACATATAATTGGAACCAGCAAACACAGTAGCAGGAAACACACTCTCAGAGGAAACACTCAAGCCCCACTGACTCGTCTCCAGGCAAACATCCCGGTTCTCTGGGCTGTCCCCGGTCAGAGTGTGGTGTTCAGTGCCCTGGCCGTTCTGAACATCCTCTCCTGAATGTACTGTGGCTTGCCTGATTCTCCTTCAAGTATGCCACTGGGAGAAAAGAAAAGCCCACGTGCTAATCTGCACACCTGAGCTCTTCACAGCACCAGCCATCCGAGCATCAGAGTGCACCGCAGGCGGCCTGCTGCCTCTGGTCATAGCCGCTGGACCTGAAGTGCAGCCAACAGAAGTGACGGTGTGTCGACACTAAACAGCCACCAGGAGGGCTCAGCACTGGGGATCAGTTGACCCAGCTTCTAGATCCAGCTTGTGTGCCCTCAGGAAAATCACGATTATGGGAAAAAAACCTCAGTTAACACCCACTTCAGGTCTCAGACATTCTAACATCACTCCTCTTCCACCATGAGAGCAGCTGAAGAGGCAAACGGTGACCAATGTCTGTTGTTGCCTCTCCTCTTCAGTAAATGGCACCTTTCACCCAGGTGCTAAGGCCCAAGGCTTGGAGTCATTCGTGATTCCTCGTTCTCTCCCACCAGACATGGAACTATTAGCAGAACTTTTAAGCTCTACCTTCCCAAATCCAGTACCTCTCACCTTTTCTCTCCACCACCCCAGTCCAAGCTATCGTCACCTCACACCTGGGCTCTTGGAAAAGCCTCCTAACTGGTCTCCTCCCGAAAATCTATTCACTCCCCAGTCACCGGAATGGTCCTATCCGTCAGGCGATGTCACCCTACTGCTCTCACTCCTTCAATGTCTTCCTGTCTCCCTTAGAATGAAAATCTAAAGCCCTTTCCACACTCTCTAGGGTCCTAGAGCAGACCCCACCCCTCCCTGCTCCCTCCATTGGCTCCATCATTCCCTCGTCGCCAGCCACTCTGGTCTCCCACCTCAGCGACTTCACACAGCCACCCCTCCGCTCAGAACATTCTTTCACCATTTATCAGTCTTCATTTCCTTCAGGTCTCTGCTCACAGTTCCTCTCCTCGGAGAGGCTCTCCATGGCACATAAATTTATTGTCTGTCTCCTCCCACTAGAATATAAGCTACTTGATGGCGGGAGCTTCTTCTGTTCACTGCTGGGTCCCCAACACCCTCATAGAGAGTCTGGGAATGAGGTGAATGAAGAGCTAAATGAATAAATATCTTGCTCAAAGCCTCTGTCTGATGACTGGGCTGCCCTGCTCCTAAAGGTTCTACTGCAAGATGAAAAGAGACTTGTTCCTCAATATTCCAAAGATGTCACAGAGCTCACTCAGGTTGAATCAGAGGTAGGATATGCTCCAAACTCTGCCTGTCTGGGTAGTTCTTCTCCCGAAAATAGCAGCTCCTGGTGGGGGGAAGGGGCCCTTTGAACCCCAAAACCCCCACAGTATTAAAAGCACTAGATTAGGTGATTCCTAAAGGATTCTCTAATCCAAAAGTCAAATACCGTGAGAGGATCAGGAGCCGAAAGACCTTCCCTGGGGCTGCTGCCCTGCTCTGAAAGTGGCCAGAGGTAGAAGGAGGAACCTGATGCTGTGTGAGGTTGTCCTGGTAAACGGGGGCCCGTGCAGCTGAAGGGCTGCAGCGATAAACTCTCATTGAGCCCCGCTGTCTCAGGAGTGTAATGTCAAGCAATCCACTAAGGGATGAGGAAATTGCATCAAGGAAGCCAGCTCACCCTTGGGGAGATGAGAACACAGGGCCTGACATCAGCATGACACCAGACTCTTAGCAGAGCCTACGTCACAGAAATAATGCTCTTGTCAACCTCATTATGAAAATAATACAGAAATCTGCAGCAGATATCACTGTCAGCTTCTGGACTGTGAATCAATGACACCAACGCTTCAGGAATCAAACTAGAAGGCTAGACAAGGTCATTGAACTTGACTATTAAACGAGGTAATGGGACGTAATACAGTTCCTGGAACACATTTTCAACAAATGTTAATTGCTAGTAGTCAGAGCAATGTGAAACCGACTGTTACTAAAGTTTCCTGCGTGGATTCGCTCATTCATTCCACAAACATTTGCTAGGCCCCTACTACATGCTAGGCAATAAGGAGAGGAAAAAGGCTATAAAAGATTGTCCTGCCTTTTGTAAGCTAACAATATAATAACAATGATGATGGTGATGAAAAGAGCAGCTAACGTGTTTTGAGGATTTGCTCTGTACCAGGTACTGCTGGACCCTTTAAGTGCAGTATCTCATATGGGTATCATTATCCTTGTTTCAAAGATGAGGAAATTGAGGCTCAGAGACTTATCCAAGGTCACATGGGGCTCAAATCCCCTCTGACTTTCAAAGCCAATTCTCTGTGACCTCCATGAAACATGGCTTATTTACCATTTGACCTAGTGGGTTAACATTTAAGGTGAGTTAAGGGAGGATTTCTGAAAACAAAAGAAGAAAAATACTATTACCAGATGCTCCTGCTGCAGCTGGCAGAGGAGGTCAGCCCAGGAGTCCAAGGCTGGGAATCCGAAGCAGTGGCCAGATTAGAGTGGTGGTCAGGAATGCATTTAGCTGCACAGCTCCCAACAGAGATGCGGGATGGGGGGTCTCATGTCCTAGACTTTTTATTGGGTGGAGGGATAGAAATTTACTCCCCTTCCTCACAATGCCCACAGTATCTCATCTGTAACTTCCTCACAGCACTTGCTACTTTCTATTCTACTGTTCTAGAGACTCGCTGACACACAGTGCTAATTAATTTTTACTGAATTTATTACTAGGAAAGGTTAAACATGTATAATACCAGGTGCCCGTGTTGAAACAGTCCCAAAGATAGATGAGGAAACTGTCAATGATCTGCTCAAGGTCGCACAAAGAAACAGTAGCATAACAAACACCAAAATCCAACTGGTTCACAGCCCAGTGATCTTTTAAGGACATCACACTGCCTCTTTTCACCATGGGAAAGCTGAAAAACTTTGAGAGGGAAAAAGGAGAAATGTGGGCAAATATATCTGTAATCTAGCCAGAAGCTAAAAATCATTGTGGTAGCAGGACAGATTCCTATTTATAAGCAACCACGGGAGAACAGATGATTATAGTGATAACAATACTATAATCATGGTAATAATGGAGAGTATTTATATAGCACGTACTATGCGCCTGGAACTATTTTAGGGACTTGACAAATATTCACTCTTATAATCCTCACAACTGTGTTAGGTGGGTACTATTACTGTCTGCATTTTTTCAACGAGGTAAGGTTAGGTACGGAGAGTAACTTACCCAAAGTCACCGAATAAGTAGCATTTACCGAGCACTTGCCGTGTGCCAGAAACTGAGTCCAGAAACTGTACAAGTCCCATTATCTCGTTTAACACTCAAAGCAACCCTAAGATAATTACTATCATTACCACCACTTGCAGATGAAGATCGTGGGGCTGGGGAGGGTAACCAGTCCTAGCAGTCTCAGCTCAGAGCGCGTGCTTTTAACCACGTAGGTAAGCCGCAGCGTGCAGAGCGGGAGAGCTGATACAGCCTGGGCGCGAAGGGGACCTGAGCGCTGGGCGGAGACCTGTTCGCTCCAGGACACGGAGCGTCACGATGGAATCTTCAACCTGGTCCGCGCCGGGGTCAGATCTGAGTGTGAGGAGGGCCCTCGGCCTCTCCAAATCTCCGCGCCTCAACCCGGAGATTTCTGCGCCGGGATGTTTGGCGCACTGAGAGCCGCTATTGCCCCCTGCCGCCGGCCCGACCCGGAGCGCAGGCCCCGCCCATCTAGGTCCTTCCGGGAGAACCCGGCCTGAAGCAGAGAGCACACTGCTGTCCGACCCCGGTCCCGTCCCCCTCGCAGCCGGGACCACCACACCCAGATTGCCATTCCCGCCCCCCGGCGCTCCCCATACTCAGAGAAAAGGGACCTCGACTTCCCTGAAGTTTCTGCACTCTTCTCTTCGCCCTCACTTCCCTTTCCACACCTGTCTGCGACTCTCCGTCCCTTTCCCTGGGACGCCAGGCCACCGCCCAGCTGCCTACCCTGGACTCCGCGCAAGCCCGCAGCGTTCTACCCCGAGTTGCCACGGTGGTGCGGCGCAGCCAAGAAAAGCCGGAAGAGGCGGGGTCCCGGGGCCGTAGGCGAGCGCCCAGGACCCGAAAGTTGGTCAAGCGCCCCCGGGTTGCCATGGTGATGCGGAGCCAGGGGAGACGAGTCGCAAGGGGCTGGGTCCGGTGGGGGCCCTGCGAGCACCCGGGATCTGGAGGCGGAGGTCCGGATTCCTCCACCCCGGTACAGGCACTCTCGTCTGCCGGTAGTCGGGGGAGCTCCTTGCGGCTCCCGCCGCCGGGCGGCAGTCACTGCTCTGCAAGAAGAGCGGGAGCTGAGGGACGCAGAGACTCCCTGGCTCTCCGGATTGCAGGGCTGGTTGGGAAGAAGCCTCTCAGCTCCGGTCCTCCTTTTCCCTCCATCAGTGCGGGGTAGCCTACGGTTGCCATGGTGATGCGGGCAGCGGAGGCGCTTCGGGTCACAAGTGACTCGAGGTCCGCTCCCCGCTTCCCCCACTTCCCTGCTATGGGTAGTAGACGGCGACCACAGCCGCAGCAGGACTCTCAGGGCTGTGAAGTGGAGAGCTGCTTTGGGGAATGGACACGCTTCTCGGGGCCTCTTGGCTTCTCATCGCGGGGTGAAGGGTGCAAGAGGGTGAACTGATGACACCTGTCACTGCGGGTCCGCCTGACTTTTTAGAGACCGCCTAGTTTTCAGTGGCATGAATGTGCCATGAAAGTATTAACCAGTCCCCTACTGGAAGACATTTTTATTCCAATCTTTTATTACTTCAAACAATGCTGTAGTAGTACCTTTGAATATACCTCTGTGTACATGTGCAGTTTTCTCTGTAGAATAAATTTCCAAAAGTAAAATTGCTGTGTCAAAAGCCAAATGCAATTTTCATGGATACGGCCAAATTGCTCTCCAAAGACGCAAATTAACACCCCCAACAAAACTGGAATCCAATAATTTTTAATTGGGATTATATCAATAGTGATAAACTGTTGCGAAAGAATTTTTCCAGAGCCAATGCCATTAAGCCAACTTAATTCTTTGATCAGTTATTTTTAACGCAGTGTAGTCAAACAGTATCCAATCCCATTTTATTTTATGGAAATTATCTTCTCTGAGTGATTCTTCTACATGTAGACTTCACAATAAACATTTTACTTATTTAGTAATTTGTATATAGAGTTTTACTTTAGTTTCTCTCGTGAAGTTTCTTACGTCAGCATCATTTTACTGAAAACAAAAACAAAAATGAAAAACCAGCCTTTGACATTCAGAAGCTGGCTTGACCTAGCGTGGCCATGTTATTCTCCTACTGAACGTAAACAATATCACAGAATGCCAATCTCAGACAAGTTCACTCTGGCAGCATCCTTTAATGAGACAGAGCTAGGCTACCACACAATTTTGTCTAAGCACAGACATAAACATTGTCACTATCTCACCCACAAAATACCAAACATCCCCCTCTCTTGGCTAAAATGAGTGACTGTGACTTCTTTATCAATTATAGTTTTTACTGAGTGAAGTAAGTCAGACAGAGAAAGACAAATATCATATGATATCGCTTATGGGTGGAAGCTAAAAAAAGGGTACAAATGAACTTATCTACAAAACAGAAATAGAGTTACAGATGTAGAAAATAAACTTATGGTTACTGGGGGTAAGGGGGGGGAGGGCTAAATTGGAAGATTGGGATTGACATATACACACAACTATATATAAAATAGATAACTAATAAGGACCTACTATATAGCACAGGGAACTCTACTCAATACTCTGTAATGGCCTATATGGGGAAAGAATCTAAAAAGCGTGGATATATGTATAACAGATTGACTTTGCTGTACACCTGAAACTAACACAACATTGTAGATCAACTATACCCCAATAAAAATTAAAGAAAAAAACAATTAGAGTTTTATCCTCCTTGTAGTTCACCTTCCCTAGAGATTAGATTTATTAAGTTACCCAGTCACAGAATTGCACCTGCTTTCTTAAAGCATCCAATCTAAAGCAAACCCCACTTTCATAGACCCTCCCCAAATCAACCAACTCAATCAACCAGCTCAAATCCTATAATAGTTTCTTTCTAACCCTTTTTCTAAGATACTCCATAGTTCCCCTGTGGTGTGTGTTCTCACTGGCTGCAACAAGTAATAAACCCAACTTGGTCAATTACAGCTGCATTCCTGGGGGTCTTTGGCTAGAAGGCATTACCACTAGCAAGTTCAATTTTCTACGGTAGAAGTTTTCAGGTCTAAAATTTGTCAATGGCAGCCCTCCATAAATGTTTAATAAGGAACAAATTTCACATGGACTGACTATTTTAGTTAGATTGATTATTTTAACCAGATCTGATTTTTCCCAGCTTTTGCAATTTTCAATGTTACCCTCAGGATATGAGTCTTTTAATTTTTTTTTTAATTGGAGTATAATTGCTTTACAGTGTTGTTAGTTTCTGCTGTACAATGAAGTGAATCAGCTATATGTACACATATATTCCTTCTGTCTTGGACCTCCCTCCCCACCCCCATCTCACCCATCTAGGTCATTACAGAGCACCGAGCTGAGCTCCCTGTGCTATACAGCTGGTTCCTACTAGCTATCTATTTTGCACATGGCAGTGTATTTATGTCAAACCTAATCTCCCAATTCATCCCACCCTCCCCTTCACCCCCACCATGTCCACACGTCTGTTCTCTATGTCTGCATCTCTATTCCTGCCCTGCAAATAGGTTCATCTGTACCATTTTTCTAGATTCCACATATATGCGTTAACATACAATATTTGTTTCTGACTTACTTCACTCTGTATGACAGACTCTAGGTCCATCCACATCTCTACAAATGACCCACTTTCATTCCTTTTTATGGCTGAGTAATATTCCATTGTATATATGTACCACATCTTTATACATCCATCTCTGAGTATTTTAAAAATAATGATTGCAGGGCTTCCCTGGTGGCGCAGTGGTTGGGAGTCCGCCTGCTGATGCAGGGGACACGGGCTCGTGCCCCGGTCCGGGAGGATCCCACATGCCGCGGAGCAGCTGGGCCCGTGAGCCATGGCTGCTGAGCCTGCGCGTCCAGAGCCTGTGCTCCACAACAAGAGGGGCCACAACAGTGAGAGGCCCGTGTACTGCAGAAAAAAGAAAGGAAAAAGAAAATGATTGCAGCAGGTGCATCTTAATCATTGTCAGTTTTATTCTGTATTATTTGTTTCTACCAGTAATTGTCATTGTGAATTGGACAGAAGATTGATAACTGGTGTCTACTTCTTGACTCAAGAACTATCAGTAGGACTATGATGTAGGACTTGGACACACAGAGAAGTAAACATGTTTTGCTTCAATTGGCAAGTTTACCATGTGTCACCATGCCCTTACTGGGCACTGGGAACATGGACCTTGCTGTGAAGGAATTCACAGTCTAATCAGAGAGATAGAGGATCTGGCTGGCCTCAATTTGCCAGTTGGATGAGAATAAAAAAGGCCTTCCAGGTGGAGGGAACAGCCAAATACAAGATGTTTATTCATTCAATAACTATTTATTGAGTGTCTACTCTATGCCAGGACCTGGGCTGGGCATTGGGGATTTAGAGATGAACAGTTCCATGGGGTCCCTGCCCTCCCAGAGCTCTCAGTCCAGTGACAGAGATGCATTTTAAACAATCACACTCTTGATTATTATGACTGATAACTGCTACAAAGAAAACCCAGGGTTCTGTGGGAGGTGGGGGCAATGGCATCCTAACCAGTGGGGTTCAAGGAGGGCTTCTTTGAGACAGTGATTGTTCATCTGAGACACGAAGGATGAATTGGAAGGGTGCTCCTGTCCAAGGAAACAACTCATGCCCTGAAGTGAGAAAAAGCTTGGTTCTTTTGAGGGTATGGAAGTCAGCGAGTGTGGCCAGAATAAAGTGGACTGGCGGAGGGTTGGAGGATGAAGTTGCTGGGAAGGTGTCTGGTCCCACAAGGCCTTGTCCACTATGCTAAGGAGTTTGCACTTCAACTTAAATAAGCAGCAAGCCAGGGAAGCGTACCAAGACGAGTGATATGATTAGATTAGAAATACATTTTTACAACGTCTGTGTGGAGAAGGGGTTGGAGAAGGAGGATAAGAAATGCCATGAAACCAATTAGAAGGCGACTTGCAGTTGTCCGAGGGAGTGATGATGGTAACTGTACCGGGTGGTACTCAGAGTAGGGAAGGGTTCTGTGGAGCCTGGAGGATGGAATGAGATTGGCGTGGATTGAGGAGCGTGTGAGGTGAGGGGATGTCTAGCAAAAAATATGCACACCACTCTGTTATGAACTGACTTGTGCCCCCTCAAATTCATATATTGAGGTCCTTATCTCTAGTCCCTTAGAATGTCACTGTATTTGGAGACAGTATCTTTGAGGGAGTGATTAAGTTTACTTGGTGGAGGGACCCTAATCCAATATGACCAGTGTCCTTATTGGAAGAGGAAGAGACACCAGGGATAGAGAAAAGGCCAGGTGAGAAGGCAGCCATCTGCAAGCCAAAGAGAGAAGCTTCAGGAGAAACCAAAGCCACACACACACCTGCCTTGGACCTTCACCATCTAGATTTGTGAGAAAATAAATTTCTGTTGTGTCAGCCACCCAGTCTGTGATAATTTTGTTATGGCAGCCCTCAAGGACTAATACAAACCCAAGTGCCCAAATAATAGGGCAGCGGGGAAATAAATTATGGTGCATCTTATCATGGAAAATAGTCTTACCCCAAGATATGCCCATGCAAGTTCAAGATTTTGACTCATGAGGAGTTTCTTTTAACATCCTTTCTTTGACTTGGAGGAATTTCAGCACATTTACAAGGATCAATACAGAGCTTCAGCAGCAGCCACCAGGCTGGATCTCCACAGTGTCCTGGTTGGTGTAGGCTGCAGTTAAGTTTGCTGCTTTATTGCAGTGACAATCCCAGGCATCACTAGCATTGTTTCCCTTGCTCTCTTTTGTCTCTATTATTCTGGAATTTTTTCCTTAAGTTTCATAGCTTTGAGAATCAAACATATGTGCTGTTTATGAACTCTTGCAGTAATTGTTATATACCATCAGTTTAAGCAGTAATTATCTTTTCCACTTATGAAAATTCACTCTATGAATATTTTTAGGAGAAATTAGTCTTGTAATGAGAGGGAGGACCATTCTATGCAAATATTAAAAAGGATAATGTAGGGGGACTTCCCTGGGGGCGCAGTAATTAAGAATCCGCCTGCCAATGCAGGGGACACGAGTTCAAGCCCTGGTGCGGGAAGATCCCACACGCCGCGGAGCAACTAAGCCTGTGCGCCACAACTACTGAAGCCCGCGCGCCTAGAGCCCGTGCTCCACAACAAGAGAAGCCACCTCAATGAGAAGCCCGCGCACTGCAACGAAGAGTAGCTCCCGCTCGCCACAACTAGAGAAAGCCCACACACAGCAGCAAAGACCCAACGCAGCCAAAAATAAATAAATTTATTAAAAAAAAAAAAAGAATAGAGTAGGAAAAAATCAGCTAAAGCTATACTGACATGAAATGTGGAAAATGTATGCAGATTATGAACCTATTTTTGTTTTTTAATAGAACCGTTTGTTAGCGATTGCTTAGGGAAAAAATCTGGAAGCCTATGCAGCCAACTTTTAAAATATTGTAAAAATTCTACAATTTAAAGGTCTGAGTTCTGTCAGATGAATGCTGGTGGTGATTTCCTGTAGCAGGAAAACTGCGGTCCATGGTGATATGCTGAAGGCCAGTAACTGACTGAGAGCCCCAGGCTCCCACGCTGGAATTCCCATGCTTACTGTCCATGACACATGACTGAGGGTGGCCTCTGGGGTCAAACCGCATAGTAAATACTAACGAAGCTTAATGTCCACCTCATTTTAAAATAAACCCAAATACAAATCTTAATATTCTCTTTTCCCACCCCAGTGGATCACCCTGTGCAGCCCATGTACCCGGCTTAAGAGAAGACCAGTATTTTCCTAACTATACAAATAGGGCACTCTACAAATGGAGTGGATGGTGATTCATTAGAACAGCGTGACGGTGCAGTTAGAACACAATTTTGTGTATAAAACATCCACTGTGTATGATTCAGTGAACGTAACTGATCTTAGAAAGCAGGCAGCAACACTACCGGGTATTTATTTCCTTCGTTAAGGAAGAAGATGGACTTTGACGATGTCCTGGCCTTCTCTAAGCCATTGATTAAGCAGTTGAGGTGGCTGTACCAGAAGGAAGTACAATTCCTTGAAGGCAGCTGTGTCCAGGGTGACCATTCAACTGAGTGATGTGGCAGTCTTTGGAATAAAGGTATTTAAAGTCATTTAGTGTGATTATGTGTAGTTCTTCCTCCATGAAGATGATCTGTTTTATAAAACTTGAATTTAATAAAAGAATTTAGTAACTATTCTCTTGTAATACAACAAAATATTGACTTTTAACTACTTTTAACTACTCCTGCTGGAGGCGGAGGTTCCAGAAAGAAGCTTAAGCTAAATGCTAAGCACTGTTACCAAGTGGAGAAATGAAGGCTGCACATTGCCAAAGTCATTGTGTGGATTTTTGAGAAGTTATTTAGTTTATCAAAGTGAAGTTCACAGAACTTTTAAGCAAAAAGTGTGCAAATGATCGAAATGGCAGCGAACTAGGGAAAGTTACTGAATCAATAGAACAATCTTTGTTGAAATCTTCTGTGCCAGGGTCGGTGAAGGAAGCGCTGTAATGCTGGCTGACATTTATCATGACATTTATTGTGCTATGTAGCAGGCTGAGCCAGATCAAAGGGTGAGTTATCTGCACAGCAGCCCAAAGCACTAATCCATAAGCAGCACTAAAACATCAAGGGGAGGACTTCCCTGGTGGTGCAGTGGTTAAGAATCTGCCTGCCAATGCAGGGGACACGGGTTCGAGCCCTGGTCCGGGAAGATCCCACATGCTACGGAGCAACTAAGCCCGTGCACCACAACTACTGAGCCAGCACTCTAGAGCCCGTGAGCCACAACTACTGAAGCCCGTATGCCTAGAGCCCATGCTCCACAAGAGAAGCCACTGCAATGAGAAAGCCGCACACCACAACAAAGAGTAGCCCCTGCACACCGCAACTAGAGAAAGCCCACTTGTAGCAACGAGACCCAATGCAGCCAAACATAAGTAAAATTTAAAAAAATAATAATAAATACGTAAATTTCATCTAAAAAAAACCCATCAAGGGGACAGATGGGAAACATGGTGACAGTTACGAATTTCACACAGGATTCTTTCAGAGTTGGTAAGCTGTTAAGTGGTCCCACTCCCACTGGTGCAGGCTGCATGAGGTGGGGGTTAGGGGGCTTTAGATCAAATTGGGAAGGGAACTTTCAAGCTCGGACTACTGAAGGTGAAGGAGCCAGCCAGGGGGGGAACCAAGAGAAGAGTCTTCCAGGCAGAGGGACAGTGAGTGCAAACACCCTGGTCCCAGGTTCAGGAAGGAGAAGGGAGAGAGGTGTCAGTGGAGTTGGGAGGTGGTCGGGAGCCATAGGAAAGAATTTTAACATTATTTCAGCTGTGATGGAAACACATTGAAATTTTCAACAGGGTACTGGCATGAGCTGACTTACCTGGTGTGTAGAGAATGGCTCCAGGAAGATGAAGATGGAGAAAGAGAGAGTAGATAAGTGGCTATGGGGCAGCATTATCCAGTGACAGATGATGGAGGTGAGAGGTGGGGATGGTGAGATGAAGGGAAGTGATGATGCTTCTAGGTAGCACCGACGGGGTTTGCCGAAGAGAAGATAGGAGATCAAATAGGATTCCTAGGATGGTAATTAGTGCATCTGGTGGATGGGGTGGCCATTTACTGATCTGTGGCAGACCTGGGCAGACGGGCTTGTAAGTGGAATGTTCTGTATAGAACATGTTAAGCATGAGGCGTCTGTTAAACATCCAGGTGACAATGTCAAGTGAGCAGTTGGGTATCTAAGAGCCGAAGATAGGAATCTGTGACTCAGCATAGAGGCGCATTAAAAACCACAGGTCAGAATGAGATCCTCCAGGGAGACAGGGAAATGTAGGCAGGGAAGGAGAGGGGCTCAGGGCTGCTCCCTGAGGAGCACCAGTGGATGTTCAGGCAGCAGGTCGAGGGAAATCTGCAAAGGAGACTGAGAAAGAGCAGCTGGTGAGACCAGTGGAAACTCCTTGGGATAGATTCCATTCACATGGAAGGTGGAAAGTTCTAAATAAGGGTTATGTAACATTCAGTGTATACAATATGTGCTTTTTTCTTGTTTGTTTTTGGCCACATAAAGAAAAGGCTAAGTGTTATGCAGAGAATCCATCCTTTATTGCCAGTTCTCCCGCCTTTACCTTCTGCTCCGTTTGCAGAAGTCAGACATGAAATGTTGTTGAGAGAATAAGGGAGTCACCATCCCCCCCCCAATTCCTAGAGCTCAAAGTTGTCTTTGATCCCATTTTATTTACCCCTCATATTTAAGCCATCAGCTAGCACTGATGGCTCTGTTTTCTAAACATCCCGTATCCACCCATTTCTCATGCCCTAACTGCCACCACACTATTCTCTTTCCTGAACAGTGGCAGCCCTCCCTAACTGGACAGTTAGACTGCAGCTTCCGCTGTCTCTCTCCCATGAGTCATCCTCCATGCAGCAGGGCTCTGTCTAAAATATAAATCTGGGTGCTTCCCTGGTGGTGTAGTGGTTAAGAATCTGCCTGCCATTGCAGGGGACACAGGTTTGAACCCTGGTCCTGGAAGATCCCACATGCTGTGGAGCAACTAAGCCCGTGTGCCACAACTACTGAGCCCATGTGCCACAACTACTGAGGCTCACACGCCTAGAGCCCGTGCTCCACAACAAGAGAAGCCACCGCAATGAGAAGCCTGCGCACCGCAACGAAGAGTAGCCCCCGCTCGCCACAACTAGAGAAAGCCCGCGTGCAGCAACAAAGACCCAACGCAGCCAAAAATAAATAAATTAAATAAATAATTTTTTTTAAAAAAGTAACTTTAAAATATAAATCTGAATGTTCCTTCCCCTTAAAGCACTCAAGTGAAATATCCTAATGACTGTCACTAGGAAAACTGTTAAATAAATGCTGGTACACCTATGGAATGGAATACTTGCAGACCTACCCAAAAATGATAACGAGAACACTCCATCAGTACTATCAGATACAAATGATCTCCAGGACGTGAAGAGAAAAGAGCGAAGTGTGACTATTAAGCCACCATTTGAGGGGGGGGCAGTGTGTGTGTGCTCGCCCACATGTTTGGTTATATGTGCCTGTGACAGCTTACAGAGATATTAAACAAACACAGGAAACCAGCTCCTAAATGGCTTCCAGGGAGATGATCTGGGCAGGTGGGGGGGAGATTATCTTTTGGTAATTCTGCATTTTGAATCGAATGACCATATTACCTGTTCAAAAATAGATCAATTAAAAAGTTTACATGAATTAAATAATTAGCTCACTTAGAAAATCTAGTCTCCGTTGACGTAGAGAACAAACGTATGGAAACCAAGGCGGGAAGGGAGGGTGGGATGAACTGGGAGATTGGGATTGACATATACATACTACTGTGTATAAAATAGACGACTAATGAGAACCTGCTGTATGGCACAGGGAACTCTACTCGATGCTCTGGGGTGACCTAAATGGGAAGGAAAACCAAAAAAGAGGGGATATATGTATACTTATGGATGATTCACTTTGCTGTACAGCAGAAACTGACCCAGCAGTGTAAAGCAACTCTACCCTAATAAAATAAAATTAAGGAAAAAAAAGAAAAGAAAATCTAGTCTCCTCAGCCCTCTCTGCAAAGCCTCATAACAGGACCTGCCCCATCTCTGCTCTCGTCTTCCAGCACTTCCTTACCGAGTTCCAACCACTCTGCCTCCTCTTGAACCCCAACAGGCCAAAAACCCTCCTTGGGTTTTTGCTCTTCCTGATCTCTATGCCTGGGCTTCCCGATAGCTCTCCACGGCCCACTCCTCATAATCTCTGCTCAGAAGTCACTTCCTCAGAGATGTCTTCCCCGAGCTCAGCTTAAATTTGCTACCCTTCACCTCCCATCACTGAAAATCCATGTTCTACTGTCTTCATAGCAATTAGCACCATCCAAAATTAATTTATTTACTTGCTTATTGTCCATCTCCCTGGCTGTGCTCACAGGCCACCATAATATTGATGCCTGGAAACGTGCCTGGCTCATACTATACAATAAATATCTCTTAATGAATGAATGAGTGTTTTTCTATATTGGCTGCAACCTCCTGACAGCCATGATATTTACAATAGTGCTTGTTGTGTTTTCTTACAGTTCATAGTGACAGCAAGTAGACTAGCATTCTAATCCCGGCCTCTCTTCTTAGCTCTGAGAACTTGGGCAGGTCACAAGCCTCACTGGGTTTGTGAAGATTAAATGACATCTGAGGAATAAAGTGCCAGTTCTGGCAGGCATCCCTCAGTGGAGCCTCAGGCCACCCAAGAGTAGGGGGAATAGGAGGGACTGTAGACCCTGCAGGCAGGAGAGTGAACTGCCCCTGGCCTTGGAACCTGGGCAGCAGCGCGTCTCCAGTCCCAGCTCTCTGGTTCCAGGCTCAGCCCCTGTGCGTGGCCGGCCTTTTTTTGTATCGTTTTCTAATCCTGCAAGAGCCCCTGCCCTTCCCCCGGGAACGGAGACTGTGCTTACAATCAACCACCACCATAATTTCCCTCTTTACTGGGAATTGGTCGTTTGTCTTTTGGTTTTCTTCTCATGAATGGTTCATATTTTTTGGACTGGAAAACAGTACATAGAGTTTCTAAACAACATCATCAAATTAAATGCAGTGACACACTGATTTAGGGAAGTTGCTCATCTTGTCGTTTCTTAAAAGCAATGAAACAGTAGATCCGTCTTGCCTCCACATATTTATTTGTTATAACTGATAGAAACACCAACATTTAAAGCCAGAGAATTGAACCTGACTTCTAATCTAAGTGCCAAAATTCAAAGTCATTTTCCAGACATCGTGTTCATATTTTTGCTCAATTTAGACCACAGACCACAGGAACAATTGCTGGATTTGTAATGACCTGGAGGGAGTAGTGAATGTCTGAAATTTGACAACAGATGTCACCTGTGACATGTTGCTCACAGAGCCATTGTTGCTACCTGGTATTTCAGCGCTCATATATTTTCTTTGGTGTGATAAAATTTTTGTGAGAATGGAGTGGATTATTGTCAAAAATCTCTGCTTCCTTGTGCCACGACATCTGATCTTGTTTACCCCTGCAATGATCTCAGGAAGTCACAGACATCCTCTGCGTCTTATAGGCAGGGAAGCCGAAGCTCAGAGTAGCCCTGTATTGCCCAAGGTCATGCAGAGAAGGACCCCTGCCTGTCTGTCTCCAAAGCTGTGGTCTTTCTGTGCCATCCTTGGTTAAAGTCCCCAAAGTGTGCCAACCCTGGAGAGTATCTACCATGCAGTTGTCCTTCTGGGCCAATTAGAGCTACTCAGATTAGAAAAGTCAGACTGAAGCCAATTGTTGCGGTCCGGGAGCCACACGCCTGGAGTCGAGTTCCCCGGTAAATGCGACCCATGTCCCAACCAAGGACACCCGAGAATCACCAACACCAAGTAGAAAGATTAGCAAAGGATTTATACAAGTACAAGTATAGAAGCTCACACAAACTCTCCGGACAGGGTCCCACTCGGAGAGAAGTGAGTGAGACCCCGACTAACAGTCGGGCGAGGCTTTTATACCCTTCACAGGGTGGGAAGTCCCCAAGGCGGGAGGGAGCTGTTTAATTTCGAATCGGCCAATCAGGAACCCGGTTCTTCCCGCCCCAAGCAAGCAAGCAAAGCAACTTTCTTACAGAAGCCAAAATGTGCTGTTAGCCCTGAAGCTGTTCTTCCGTTTCTTTCGTCACACAATGAATAGGGGCAGAGTGGGCTGAAATGCAGAATGTAAACGAGCAAAATGAAGGCCCAGCAGCTCGGGAAGCAGAATTCTAGCTCGCAGCTCCCCCGCTAAGTCACTGACATGAAAAGCCTTAAAATGTGTGTCCTGATTTCCTTTTCCGCCTCCTCCCTGTGTAGTAGCAACCAGCTTTGTCATCATTCTTCAGGAAGCCAGTCAGGGTGTGCCAGGGAGACGGTAACTGAGAACTTCAGACGTCTCTTTCTTGCAAAATTTTGGGAACAAAAAAGCTGTTCTGGGCCCTTTGATTCACGTCAGTCTTCAATACAGGAGAGTGTTCATCTTGCTGCCAAAGCCCAAGTGAGACTGTGGAGGGCAGAGATGGAGGAGGGCGAGGAAGGAGGCCATCCTTGGTTTCGGAGTAGGGGACAAGGGGACACTAACATTTCCTAGTCCCTGCTGCAGACTGAGTGCTTTATACACGGGGTCCTATCTAATCCCAGTGACCTTGCTAAGCAGTTTTAACCCCCCTCCTCCCATTTTACCGATGGAAACTGTGGCTTGGAGGTCATAAGTCTTAGCCAGGAGCCAGAGCCTGGACTCAGAGCTCATCCCTTGAAGTGAAAACCTCTTATTCTCTGCAAATTCCCACTCTTGGTGTTCCCAGTGCCAGGTCCCTCCCCCGGGCCCTTCACCATGCTGGATCATCAGAGATGTGACTTCTATACCTAAGTTCTGGTCTAGGCTGTGCCAATGTCTGGCTGGGCAGGATGGACAGGCCACTTCATTCCTCTGAGCCTCAGTTTCCAATGATAAAACTAGGATGACTCATCATTACAGGCTCAAATCGGACCATTCAGTACCACTGCTGGAGCTCAGGCTGCGAGTCAGTACTGGTGCCGGGCCCTGGGGGAGCACAGCGTCTTACACCTGGGCATAGGTGGGTGGGGGCATAGGGTTAGTAGAGGCAGGTTTTGATCTCAGGTGGCCTCAGCCTGCAGTGGCTTGAAGCAGGATCTCAGTTCCCCTGACAGAGATTGAAGCCAGGCCCCGGCAGTGAGAGCGCTGAATCCTAGCCACTAGACCATGAGGGCCAGTGGCCAGTGACAAGGCCCAGGCCTGTCGGCTTTGTAGAAATGAATTTCCACAAAGAGAAGGAAAGTAGTGAAACAAGTAAAGTCTTTATTAGTAGGAAAAAGATTATGCATGAATAGACTCACAAAGGTGGGCTCAGAGAGAGAGTCGTGCCCTTGTGGTAGTTTGAGTCACTTATATGGGGCATTTCTTCTGGGTTTCCGCTGGCCAATCATCTTGCTTTGCCTGGCTCTGATCCGTATTTGGTTTATCTCAGGGTCCTCCCCAGTGTGCGTGCATCTCTTAGCCAAAATGGGTTCCAGTGAAGAGGTCTACGGGGAGGTGGATATCACCTACTATGGGGTGGTGCCCCATCTCTTTTTGGCCCCTGAGGAGCCTTTCTGCGTATGTGTAGTCGGGGAGGTCTCCTTGACCTTGAGAATGAGAAATATGTGGTCTCTTTATCTCTTCTCTGGGCAGAGCTCAGCTCCTCCTCCCTCCTGCTATTGTCTTCATCTTGGAGTGTCTGTCCAGCTGCTCAGCCAGGGGCCGTCTATTTCCTGCCTCAGTTTTGCACTCTCTAAAGCACCATGGGAGAATACATCAATATTAAGTGAGTATTACTGCTCTACTGAAATGTGGGGAAGGTTCCTTTTCTTAGAGCAGCCTGAGACCAAGTTGAAATTTTTCAAATAGAACATCAGCTAGGAAACTACAGAAACATACACCCTCCAAAAGCATAGAAAAAAGAGAGTTTACCAAAGGCAGATTTCGGGTATCACCTTTTAAAGTCCTGTGAGCTGGTGGACGGTTATGTAGATGAAGGGTCCCTGAGGGCGGGAGGAAGAGCGCTTCTCCACCCCAATTCCAAGTGTGGCTTCTGTGCAGAGCAGTGCTGCCACCCACTCTCTGCGAGACTGCCTTCTCTCTCGGGTGGAGGACTTCCATCCATCCATCCATCAGGTCGTCACCCATGGCTTCATTCATTCATGTCATTTCTCTTACACCCAGCACTCGGCATTAATGGTTTACAATCTCAAACAACTTAAAAGGAATAAGTAGATTACATGGTGTAAAATTTCTGTGTAGTCCTGTTTCCTCTAGGAAATCAGCTCTGTCCCCGCCCATCCTGTGTGTGAGGACCCAGGTGGGGACCCTGGGCTGAAGGAAGGAAGAGAAAGAACAGGGCCACATTGGCAGATGGGAGCCCAGGGAGGAGCAAGCCCAGTTCGAGGCCAGTTCTGACTGTGCTCACAAGGGGCCTGGCCTGGTGCCGGTTGGGTCAGAGGTCAGGCTTCTGGAGGAGTTAAAGCAGCCAGAACCCCGCCCCCAGCAAGTCATGGAACAGCCCAGGCTGAGGGCTCCGTGTGCTGGTCATGACAGCCTGGGGGCTGCACCTTTTGTATCACTTTAATACACAAGGCTCTCGTGGTCCCAGGGAAGTGCCTTGCTCAAGGCCACTCCATAACAGTTGCCTCAAGTGTATTCAAACCCAGCCTTAGCCAACTCAAGCTCTTGTTCTCAAGCCATACTCTGCATCAGAATTACCCAGGGGAAAGAAAAGTCACCCAGAGATGTTGGTAAAAAATGCAGAATCCAGAGCCTCACTCATCCCCTCAGATTATGATCCAAGAGTTATGGGATAGAGAAGAAATCCTCCTTTAACAAGTATTCAAGTGATTCTGTTAAGAGCTGTCCAGTGCACCTTGGGTACAAATAAGGAGGGTTTAACAGTTGGAACATTCACCAGAATGGCCCCAGAATAACTAGAGCTAAGATTAACTCAATATTTACTAAGTACCAGGCACTGCTCTGAAGGCAGATTAACTCACCGAATGCCCCTAGCAAACCCGTGAAGAGGGAGCTGTCTCTATCTCCACCTTATATTACATTATATTATAATAATATAACGAATAAATATAAATAAATAATATTTATTCTATTGTAAATGAGGGAAGGGAGCAATAGAAATTGAGGCTGGGGAGGACCTCTCTGACATATTATAGATGAGGAAATTGAGGTCAGTGCCACAGAACTTTTGATGGACAGGGTTAGGGACCAGGCCTCTGAATTTCCATGCTAAACGTCCTCTTGGAACATGTGCTAAAGGAGCGCAGGAGAGAGCGACCAGTGCTTCCTGGGATGCTGGCTGTGGAGAGGGCAGTCAGGGAGAGCTCTGGGAAGACACACGAGCTAGGACTCCCAAGCGCAGAAGTTGGACCACGGAGAAGTCAGGAGAGGGCACTGCAGACGGAGATAATAAAACTGGCAGAGGGCTGGGCAGGCAGAGGGTGTCGTCCATGGGGTGTGAAGACGTGTGTGAGATTGTGGAGAAGGGAGCGGCCACAGGTGGGGCTGGAGGGGAGCCTACTGACCCCAAAGTCTGGGGGTTGGGCCCGGCCACCTGCACTTGAACATGTGCTCCGGGTGGTGCCGATGCTCGCTGGAGTGTGAGGTCCTCTGAGCTAGAGCATCTCGAGTCAGGTCTTCCTTGTGGCCTCGCAGTTTCTGGGAGTTTTTCTTAGTCTCCTGGTTGACTTCTCCAGCTCACTCCACACACATAATTACTAGGTTGGCACAGGGGAGTGGAGGGGGAGGAAGGCTGGATTCAAAAAGTGCTTCCGTTTTGAAAACAGTGATTCCGAGGACAGAAGCACTTCCACAGCGAGACATCCTAAGTGAGCATGGCAGCAGGGGCCTGCTTGACCCACCCAAGGGTGCTGGAGAGTGGGCACAAATGGCCTTTTAAGCAGACTCATTTCCAACTCCACTGTTTCCAAGGGGGGGGCTTCTGGCAATACCTCAAACAGGTTAAGTACAGTGACAGATGTTTGTAGCTGTCAACCTCCTCACCCTTAGGAGCTGGAGTGTAACCCCCAGCACTCTGCTCCATTCTTTGCCTGGTCCCCCAACTTACTGCTCCAGCCACGTGGGCCTCCTGCCTATTTGCAGATGAGGGGAGGCTGCTCCTTACTCAGAATCGTGGTCCCTGCCCTTCCCTCTGCCTAGAATGTTTTTTTCCAGGCTCTATCACTTTCTACAAGTCTCTGTTCCAATGCCACCTCATCAAAGGAGGCTCCTTGGCCACTCAAGCAAAAGTGGTCACCCATCCCCACCCCATTCTACTTACCCTATTTGGTTTTCTTCCACTGGACAGTATTCGACATATTTGTTTATTATATACACCCACCTCATCCAGGATGTTAGTTCCATGAAAGCAAAGACATTTTTGTTTACCACTAAAAACCCTAGCTGCTAGAACAATACCAAGTACATAAGGACTAAATAAATCTTTGTTGAATGAAAAATGTATGAGGTCTTTGTGACATCCTTGGCCAAGGTGAGCAGCTGCATTGGGCAGCAGAGACACAACTTTGGGATTCTTGCCTTTGAGCCAAGGATGAGGCCTGGGGCTACAGTCTAGGTCAGAGACACCTACTGATCATTCATTCATTTGTTAATATTCCAAAATGTATATTAAGTAAACCCCTACTAAGTACAAGGCTCTAAAGTAGGTGCAAGCGATACTGATTACCAAACTCAAGCAGTGCCCTTGACACCCTAGAGCTTACAGTCCAAATACTACAAAATAATCACACAAATGAAATATAAATGTGCACCAAGGAGAGGTACCTGGTGCCCCAAATCTCTCTAATGGAAGGACCTGATCTAATCTGGGTTGATGGGGATAGCTTCCCTGAGGAAGTGTAGGATGAGCAGGAGTTAGGAGGTAGAGAGGAGGAAAGATGATGGGGGAGAACATTCTAGACAGTGGGAGCAGCATGGGCAAAGGTCCTGTGGCAGGAGAGGGAGCCTGGTGAGTGTGAGGGAACAGGAGGAGGCCAGGGTGACTGGAGCAGAGAGAATGATGAAGAGGGTGACCTGAGAGTGCCTGGCTGGTGGGTGGGGGCTTAGAGGTCATGATTAGGGATTTTGCCTTGATCCTAAGAGTGATGTAGAACCATCGATGCATTTTAAACTGGGTCAGAGTGGGTAGATGGGTGGCATAATCAGATTTTTATTTTAAAAAATATCTCTTTGGCAATCCATTTGAATACATATTTTGAACTCAAAATGTTATATATATAAAATAAGTGGTGGGTAAAACTGTGGAGCTGGACGCTTAGGTTCAAATTCCAGAATTACCAGTCATTACCTGTGTATGCTTGGGAAAATTACTCAGTCTCTCTGCCTCAGTTTTGTTATATGTAAGATGGGGATAATATTAAGTACTTACTTCACAGGATTGTTGTGAGGATTAAATTAGCTAAAACATATAAACAGCTTAGAACAGTGTCTACCTCACAATATGCATTTATAATATTCGTTATTATTATTGTCCCCATTGAACAGATGAAAAACTGCAGCACAAAAAGTTAAACCATACATTCAAGGTTGTTAGGCACAATGACAGAAACATAATTCAAACCCTGTCTAACCCCTACATTATCAGACATCCCAGCAGCCAAGATAAATAAGACTGGCTGGATTTTATTGAAATATTCCAGCAAAGTCATTAAACAAGAAAACAACTCTGGTAGAGGGGAGGGAAATATATCTAGAGTTGCTGCAATATATTATCTAAAATGTCCAGTTTTCAAAAAATTATGATAAATGCAAAGAAGCAAAAAGTATGGCCAATCAAGAAGAGAAACAGGAAACAGAAATTGCTCTTGAGAGGGTCCAGACAAAGACTTCAAACAGCTATAATAAATATGCTCAAAGAACTAAAGGAGACCATACTTAAAGAAGTAAAGGACTAGGTTAAGGCACACAGGCAGAAGTTAGAGTGAAGGCTGGGGGCCTAACAAAGGAAGAGAAATTCTTAAAACCGGACAAAAGAGCATGAAAAAGTTGGGCTGCTGAGAGAATAGGCCAGTAGCTCTCAACAGCTATATGCCTTCTCCACATTATATAGCACCTTTCATAAATGGGTATTCTTTGCAACAGTTATGATTTTTTAAAAAGTCTAAATATGCTTGATGTCGTCTCAGAAGATAAGAAAACATAATATATTTTAGATGGATTTCATCAGTAATGTGTAAGACTTAGCTATCTGGGAAGTTCACATAGGTGATAGAGATCAGTTCTGAGTACTTCTAGCTGAATGAGGTATGCTGGTTGCATTCTCCATGCCAGTATTAGTTAAAGGTGTGTACTACAAAGGAAAATGTGAATTTCCCTAAGTGCATGCCTACTCCTCTTACTCTTAACTATTTAATACATTGGATACAATCATCATTAAAAATACTTAGATAAAGCCACCAAGAGGATTTTGCTGCTTCAAGTGAAAGTTTTGCTCCCAATTCTTAAAATGTGGAAAGCACTTTATGTGGCTAAATATTTTGATAACCAAGCTCTCTGGGAATTTCATCATTTGGCTGTTGGATTTTGAGCAAAGTCATCCAAGGGAAAAAAAAGTGTTGTTTAAAAACAAGGGCTTCCCTGGTGGTGCAGTGGTTGGGAGTCTGCCTGCTGATGCAGGGGAGACGGGTTCGTACCCCGGTCTGGGAGGATCCCACATGCCATGGAGCAGCTGCGCCTGTGAGCCATGGCCGCTGAGCCAGCACATCCAGAGCCTGTGCTCCGCGACAGGAGAGTCCACAACAGTGAGAGGCCTGCGTGCCGCAAAAAACAAAACAAAAACAAAAACAAAAAAAAACAGGACTACTAGATAGACTTATCCACCAGAGGGCAGACAGCAGAAGCAAGAAGAACTACAATCCTGCAGCTTCTGGAACAAAAACCACATTCACAGAAAGATAGACAAGATGAAAAGGCAGAGGGCTATATACCAGATAACAGAACAAGATAAAACCCCAGAAAAACAACTAAATTAAGTGGAGATGGGCAACCTTCCAGAAAAATAATTCAGAATAATGATAGTGAAGATGATCCAGGACCTTGGAAAAAGAATGGAAGCAAAGATCTAGAAGATGCAAGACATGTTTAAAAAAGACCTAGAACCAGAAAAAAATAAAATAAAATAAAAATAAAAAAGACCTATGGGCTTCCCTGGTGGCACAGTGGTTGAGAGTCCACCTGCCGATGCAGGGGACACGGGTTCATGCCCTGGTCCGGGAAGATCCCACATGCCGCAGAGTGGCTGGGCCCATGAGCCATGGCTGCTGAGCCTGCATGTCCGGAGCCTGTGCTCCACAATGGGAGAGGCCACAACAGTGAGAGGCCCGCGTACCACATAGAAAAAAAAAGATCTCAAAGAATGAAAGAACACCACCTAGAAGAATTAAAGAACAAACAAACAGAGAAGAACAATACAATAACTGATATGAAAACTACACTAGAAGGAATCAATAGCAGAACAACTGAGACAGAAGAAAGGATAATTGACCTGGAAGACAGAATGGTGGAATTCACTACCACAGAACCGAATAAATATAAAAGAATGAAAAGAAATGAAGACAGACTACGAGACCTCGGGGGCAACATTAAATGCAGAAACATTTGCATTATAGGGATCCCAGAAAGAGAAGAGAGAGAGAAAAGACCTGAGAAAATATTTGAAGAGATTATAGTTGAAAACTTCCCTAACATGTGAAAGGAAACAGCCACCCAAGTCCAGGAAGCACAGAGAGTTCCAGGCAGGATAAACCCAAGGAGAAACACGCCAAGACGCATAGTAATCAAATTGACAAAAGTTAATGACAAAGAAAAATTATTGAAAGCCAACAAAGAAAAGATGGCAAATAATATACAAGGGAACTCCCATACAGTTACAGCTGATTTCTCAGCAGAAACTCTGCAAACCAGAAGGGAGTGGCATGATATATTTAAAGTGATGAAAGGGAAGTACATACAACCAAGATTACTCTATGTGGCAAGGATCTCATTCAGATTTGACAGAGAAATCAAAAGCTTTACAGACAAGCAAAAGCTAAGAGAATTAAGCACCACCAAACCAGCTCTACAGCAAATGCTAAAGGAATTTCTCTAACTGGGAAACACAAGAGAAGAAAAGGAACTATAAAAAAAAAAATTACAATTAGGAAAATGGTAATAGTACATACATATTGATAATTACTTTAAATGTGAATGGATTAAATGCTCCAACCAAAAGACACAGGCTTGCTGAATGGATACAGAAACAAGACCTATATATATATGCTGTCTACAAGAGACCCACTTCAGACCTGGGACACATACAGACTGAAAGTGAGGGAATGGGAAAAGATATTTCATGCAAATGGAAATCAGAAGAAAGCTGAGGTAGCAATACTCATATCAGATAAAATAGACTTTAAAATAAAGAATGTTACAAGAGACAAGGAAGGACACTACATAATGATCAAGAGATCAAACCAAGAAGAAGATATAACGATTATAAATATATATGCACCCAACATAGGAGCACCACAATACATAAGGCAACTGCTAACAGCTATAAAAGAGGAAATTGACAGTAACACAATAATAGTGGGGGACTTTAACACCTCACTTACACCAATGGACAGATCATACAAACAGAAAATTAATAAGGAAACACAAGCTTTAAATGACACAATAGACCAGTTAGATTTAATTGATATTTACGGGCATTCCATCCAAAACCAGCAGATTACACTTTCTTTTCAAGTGCACATGGAACATTCACCAGGATAGATCACATCTTGGGTCACAAATCAAGCCTCAGTTAATTTAAGAAAATTGAAATCATATCAAGCATCTTTTCTGACCACAACACTATGAGATTAGAAATCAATTACAGGGGAAAAAATGTAAAAAACACAAACACATGGAGGTTAAACAATACGTTACTAAATAACCAAGAGATCACTGAAGAAATCAAGAGGAAATAAAAAAATACCTAGAGACAAACTACAATGAAAACACAACGATCCAAAACCTATGGGATGCAGCAAAAGCAGTTCTAAGAGGGAAGTTTATAACAATACAAGCCTACCTCAAGAAACAAGAAAAATCTCAAATAAACAATCTAACCTTACACCTAAAGGAACTGGAGAAAGAAGAACAAACAAAACCCAAAGTTAGTAGAAGGAAAGAAATCATAAAGATAGCAGTAGAAATAAATGAAATAGAAACAAAGAAAACAATAACAAAGATCAATAAAACTAAAAGCTGGTTCTTTGAGAAGATAAACAAAGTTGATAAACCATTAACCAGACTTATCAAGAAAAAGAGGGAGCAGACGCAAATCAATAAAATTAGAAATCAAAAGAGAGAAGTTACAACAGACACCGCAGAAATGCAAAGCATCCTAAGAGACTAGTACAAGCAATTCTATGCCAATAAAATGGACAATCTGGAAGAAATGAGCAAATTCTTAGAAAGGTATAACCTTCCAAGACTGAAGCAGGAAGAAATAGAAAATATGAACAGACCAGTCACAAGTAATGAAATTGAAACTGTGATTAAAAATCTTTCAACAGGGCTTCCCTGGTGGCGCAGTGCTTGAGAGTCCGCCTGCCGATGCAGGAGACGCCGGTTCGTGCCCCGTTTCGGGAAGATCCCACATGCCGCGGAGCGGCTGGGCCCGTGAGCCATGGCCGCTGAGCCTGCGCGTCCGGAGCCTGTGCTCCGCAAATGGGAGAGGCCACAACAGTGAGAGGCCCGCATAACGCCAGAAAAAAAAAAAAAAAAATCCAGGACCAGATGGCTTCACAGGTAAATTCTGTCAAACATTTAGAGAAGAGCTAACACCCATCCTTCTCAAACTCTTCCAAAAATTTGCAGAGGAAGGAACACTCCCAAACTCATTCTATGAGGCCACCATCACCCTGATACCAAAACAAGACAAAGATACTACAAAAAAAGAAAATTAAAGACCAGTATCACTGATGAATATAGACGAAAAAATCCTCAGCCAAATACTAGCAAGCAATATCCAGCAACACATTAAAAGGATAATACACCATGATCAACTGGGATTTATCCCAGGGATGCAAGGATTCTTCAATATATGCAAATGAATCAATGTGATACACCATATTAACAAATTAAAGAATAAAAACCATATGACCGTCCAATAGATGCAGAAAAAGCTTTTGACAAAATTCAACACCGATTTCTGGTAAAAACTCTCCAGAAAGTCGTCATAGAGGGACTCTACCTCAACATAATAAAGACCATATACGACAAACCCACAGCAAACATCATTCTCAATGGTGAAAAACTGAAAGCATTTCCTCTAAGATCAGGAACAAGACAAGGATGTCCACTCTCACCACTATTATTCAACTTAGCTTTGGGAGTCCTAGCCACAGCAATCAGAGAAGAAAAAGAATAAAAGGAATACAAATTGGCAAAGAAGAAGTAAAATTGTCACTGTTTGCAGATGACATGATACTATACATAAATTATCCTAAATATGCTACCAGAAAAGTACTAGAGCTAATCAATGAATTTGGTAAAGTTTCAGGATACAAAATTAATGCACAGAAATCTCTTGCATTCTTACACACTAACAAGGAAAGATCAGAAAGAGAAATTAAGGAAACAATCCCATTCACCATTGCAACAAAAAGAATAAAATACCTAGGAATAAACCTACTTAGGGAGACAAAAGACCTGTATACAGAAAACTATAAGACACTGATGAAAGAAATTAAAGATGATACAAACAGATGGAGAGATATACCATGTTCTTGGATTGGAAGAATCAATATTGTGAAAATGACTATACTACCAAAAGCAATCTACAGATTCAATGTAATCCCTATCTAATTACCAATGGCATGTTTTTTACAGAACTAGAACAAAAATTCTCACAATTTGTATGGAGAAACAAAAGACCTCAAATAGCCAAATCAGTCTTGAGGGGAAAAAACGGAGCTGGAGGAATGAGACTCCCTGACATCAGACTATACTACGAAGCTACAGTAATCAATGCAGTATGGTACTGGCCCAAAAACAGACACACAGATCAATGGAACAGGATAGAAAACCCAGAGATAAACCCACGCACCTATGCTCAGCTATCCGACTATAATTAGTTGTATATTCTTGCCAAAGGAGGCAAGGATATACGATGGAGAAAACAAAGTCCCTTCAATAAGTGGTGCTGGGAAAAGTGGACAGCTACATGTAAAAGAATGAAATTAGAACACTCCCTAACACCATACACAAAAATAAGCTCAAAATGGATCAGAGACCTAAATGTAAGACTGAACACTATAAAACTCTTAGAGGAAAACATAGGAAGAACACTCTTTGACATAAATCGCAGCAAGATCTTTTTGATCCACCTCCTAGAGTTATGGACATAAAAACAAAAATAAACAAATGGGACCTAATGGAAATTAAAAGCTTTTGCAAAGCAAAGGAAACTACAAACAAGACGAAAAGACAACCCTCAGAATGGGAGAAAATATTTGCAAATGCAGCAATGGACAAAGGATTATCCCCCAAAATACATAAGCAGCTCATTCAGCTCAATATTATAAAAGCAAACAACCCAATCAAAAAATGGGCAGAGGACCTAAATAGACATTTCTCCAAAGAAGACATACAGATGGCCAAGAGGCACATGAAAAGCTGCTCAACATCACTAATTATTAGAGAAATGCAGATCAAATCTACAATGAGGTATCACCTCACACCAGTTAGAATGGGCATCATCAGAAAACCTAGAAACAACAAATGCTGGAAAGGGTGTGGAGAAAAGGGAACCCTCTTGCACTGTTGGTGGGAATGTAAATTGATACAGCCACTATGGAGAACAGTATGGAGGTTCCTTAAAAAACTAAAAATAGAATTACCATATGACCCAGCAATCCCACTACTGGGCTATACCCAGAGAAAACCGTAATTCCAAAAGACACATGCACCCCAATGTTCATTGCAGCACTATTTACAATAGTCAGGTCATGGAAGCAACCTAAATGCCCATCAACAGACAGATGGATAAAGAAGATGTGGTACATATATACAATGGAATATTGCTCAGTCATAAAAAGGAGCATAATTTGTTCATTTGTAGAGACGTGGATGGAACTAGAGACTGTCATACAGAGTGAAGTAAGTTAAGTCAGAAAGAGAAAAACAAATATTGTATATTAATGCATATATGTGGAACCTAGAAAAATGGTACAGATGAACTGGTTTGCAGGGCAGAAATAGAGACACAGATGTAGAGAACAAACATATGGACACCAAGGGGGGGGGGGGTGGTGTGATGAATTGGGAGATTAGGATTGACATATATACACTAATATGTATAAAATTGATAACTAATAAGAACCTGCTGTATAAAAAAATAAATTAAATTAAATTTAAAAAAAGGAAACAAGACTACTTTCTTTCATTGTTGCCTTTTTTGGTATGCAACAGTCTAAGAGCAGGGTCTCCTTATAAACAATAAAATAAGATCATAGGGGCTTCCCTGGTGGCGCAGTGGTTGAGAGTCCGCCTGCCGCTGCAGGGGACACGGGTTCGTGCCCCGGTCCGGGAAGATCCCACATGCCGCAGAGCGGCTGGGCCCTTGAGCCATGGCCGCTGAACCTGCACGTCCGGAGCCTGTGCTCCACATCGGGAGGGGCCGCAACAGTGAGAGGCCCGCGTACCGCAAAAAATACAAACAAAAAAAACACCAAGATCATAGCTATATTTGATATTAAAAATAAATTATTAAAAACTTCTTTTTAAGTTAGTAATTTAATAACAGCTCTAAATAAATATGTTTTGGTTTTACTTTAAAAAAGAGAAATAATAGAAGCTATAATGATAATGTCTCATTGAATAGAGCATAACAGTAAAGAGATAGGAATTACCAAAAAAAGAATCAGGTGGAAATTCTGGAGTTGAAAATCTAATAACTGATTTGAAAGACCTCACCAGCAGGAGTCAGCAGTAGATTTGTGCTGGCAGAAAAAAATAATTAGTGAATTTGAAGATAGATTGATATAGACTGTACAACAAAGAACAAACAGGAAAAGAAAAGAAGAAATTAAAATGAAGAGTTGCTTAGAGGCATGTGAGATACCACCAAGTCTACCAATGTATACATAATGGGAGTCCAGACAGATAGGAGAGAGAAAAAGGGACACAAAAGCAAAGAGAATATCTGAAGAAACTGTGGCCAAAACTTCCCAAATTTGTTAAAAAACATTAAATGTGCAAGAAGCTCAGTGAAATCCAAACAGGATAAACTCAAAATGATCTACGTTAGACACACTATACTCAAACTGTTGAAAGGTGAAGACAGGGAGAGAACGTTGAAAGCAGCAAGAAAGCAGCAAGAAAGCAGCAATTCATCACTTATACACGATCATCAATAATATTAACAGCTGATTCCTCATCAGGAACTGTGAAGTTCAGAGGGCAGTGGGATGTCATATTTAAAGTGCTGTGAGGGGAGGGAAAGAATTCTATAGCAAGTAAACCTCTATTTGTACATTACATAATTTTGTATAAAGGAAATTCTAAGAAAACCATTAAAGTCTATTACAACGAATGAGTTTTCCAAGTCTGCAAGATACAAGGTATATAAATCAGTCGTATTTCTCTACACTAGCAATAAACAATATGAAATAACATTAAGAAAACAATTCCATTTACAATAGTATCAAAAGGGGAAAATACTTAGAAGTAAATTTTTACAAAATAAATACAAGACTTTTGCTCTAAATTCCTAAATAAATGGAACAACATTCAATGGTGATGAATTAGAAGACTTAATATTAAGAAGACAACAATCCTCAATTGAGCTATAGAGTCAATACAATCCCTAACAAATCCAAGTTATCTGTCTTCCAGAAATTGACAAGGTGACCCTAAAATACATATGGAATCTCATGGGACCCCAAATAGCCAAAACAATCTTGAAAAAGAAGAACAAAGTTGAGGACTTGCACTTCCTGAATTCAAAATTTACCCCAAAGTTACAGTGATCAAGACAGTGTAGTACTGGCATAGGATAGACAGATCAATGAAATAAAGTCGAGAAGTAAGAAATAAACTCCTACATTGATCATCTATTGATTTTCAACATTGGTCCCAAGAAAACTCAATGGGGGAAGAAGAGTCTTTTCAACAAATGGTGCTGAGACAACTGGATTCTTTTGCCTCACACAAAGGAATGAAGTTGGATCTCTACCTCACATCGTCCACCAAAATTAACTCAGAATTGATAATAGATGTAAATGTAAGAGTTAAACGTATAAAACTCAGAAAAAAAAAAAGGAGTAAATTTTCATGACCTAAAGTTAGGCAAGGCCTTCTTATATATAATACCAGAAACATTTGGTAGATAAAAAAAAAAAAAAAGATAAACTGCACTTCATTAAAAGTAACAACTTTTGTGCTTACAAAGGGCATCATCAAGAAAGTGGAAAAGACAATACAAGGAATGAGAGAAAGTATTTGCAAATCACATATATAAAAAAGGACTAGTATCCGGAATATATAAAGAACTCTTCCACTCAAAAATAAAAGACAAATAACTCAATTTAAAAATGGGCTAAGAACATGAATGAGTAGACATTTCTCTGAAGAAGATAAACAAATGACCACTATCACATGAAAAGCTGCAACACCATCCACCATTAGGAAACTACAAATCAAAACCATGAGATATCACTTCCCACCATTAGGATGGCTGTAGTAAAAAAGACAGACAATAACAAGAACTAGCAAGGATGTGGTGAAATTGTTACTCTCGTACATTGGCAGTGGGGATGTAAAATGTGCAGTCACTTTGCAAAATAGTCAGGCAAGTCCTCAAAAGATTTTGTGTTTACACAAAGTTGCCATATGACCCAGCAATTCCACTTACAGGTACATACCCAAGAGAAACTAAAACATATGTCCACACAAAAAATTGTGCACAAATTTTCATAGCAGCATTATTCATAGTTAGGCAAAAAGTGCAAACAACCCAAATGTCCACCAACTAATGAATGGATTTTTTTAAATGTGGTATAGCTATAGGATGGAATATAACTCAGCAGTAAAAAGGAGTGAAATATTGACGCAGCTTCCAACATGTATGAGCCTTGAAAACATGCTAAGTAAAAGAAGCCAGTCACAAAAGACCACATACTATATGATTCCATTTATACAAGATGTCCAGAAAAGGCAAATCTATAGAGACAGAAAGTAATTTAATAGTTGGTTAGAATTGAGGAGGTTGAGAGGAAATGAAAAGTGGTATGAAGAAATTAAGAGGGCTGATGGGTAAAGGGTTTATATTTGTGGTGGTAAAAAGTCCCAAATTATTTGAGGGGATGATTGCACAACTCTGTGAATATATTTAAAACCGCTGAATTTAAAAGAGCCAATTGTGTGGTATGTGAATTATATCTCAATAAAGCTGTTAAAAAATGAAGTTTCACCTTCGCCATGTTTAGAGTCAGATTGTTTTCAGGTAGCTTCTTAATCATCACAAGATAATTGCCATGGTTCCAGGCATCACATTTTCATGGGACAATGTCTAAAAGAAAATAAAAATGTGTGTGTATGTGTGTGTGTGGGGGGGTTCCTTCTCATGCTTTCTTTTAAGGTCAAGGAAACCTTTCCCAGAAGCCCTCGGGCAGATTTCCTCTCACAACTCATTGGCAACAACTGGGTCTCAGGCTCGCCATTAAAATAAGGAGACTACCACTTCTCTGATCAGAACTATTTAAGGGTTTCCCGTTAGAGAGCCAAAGTCCTATGATGGCCCAAAATATCCTACATGACTGAAGCCCTCCTCCTCTCCCCCATCATTACTACTCTACCACAACCTCTCTAGAAATTATGGAATCTCTATTATGGCAACTCTAAGTATGTTTCAGCACATTCCATCTGCAGCTCAGGCCTGATGGATGGCCTGATGGGTGTTTAGACCTCAGCTCAATCTTTGCAAGTCCATCTATACCCTTTGCCAGGGCAGACAGGGATCTGCCTTGCTTAGAAGGCCATGTTTCTTAAGCGGGGAAGAGTCTTTTAACCCCAAGAAATTTTAGCATTGTTAATAGAAATAATGAAGTAAACCATACTCATATTGAATATTTTTTGTGTGTTTGGTTCAGGAATATTTACGTATATTTGGTATTTTTAAAGTGCTAGTAATGTTTCAAATTATTTGGCATATTGGAGTGTACAAGAGATCAATTTATGATTCCAATTAAAAATGTAATTGAGTAATTGATTTAGATTTATGATTTTACATTAAAAAGTGTGATATTTTAAAAATTAATTTATTTTTGGCTGTGGTGGGTCTTCGTTACTGTGCATGGGCTTTCTCTAGTTGCAGCAAGCAAGGGCTACTCTTCTTTGCGGTGCGCGGGCTTCTCATTGCGGTGACTTCTCTTGTTGCGGAGAACGGGCTCTAGGCGCATGGACTTCAGTAGTTGTGGCATGTGGGCTCAGTAGTTGTGGCTCACAGGCTTAGTTGCTCCACGGCATGTGGGACCTTCCGGGACCAGGGCTCAAACCTGTGTCCCCTGCCTTGGCAGGTGGATTCTTAACCACTGCACCACCAGTGTAAGTGATTTTATTAAGTTTGTAAACTGACTTGAAACATGTAAGAAGCCTTAAAAGTCACCATATTGCAAGTATTACTTATATATTTAAGTTTTATTTATTAGATAATGAAAGTATTCAAAAATAAAATCAACTATATTAAATTTAATAGTGCAGTTTGATATGTTTAAGTTAATTGCAAAGGCCCCCTAAAATTGATGATTAAAGTCTGCTAGATCTAGAGGTAGAATAAAGATTTATAAGTTGAACTTAACAGTTTAAAGAACTAGGTTTTTAATTCCTAACCTTAATATGTTTAATACTAAATGCAAATTTTAAAGTAACCAAAAATAGTCTTTTCTGTTTATAAAAGTCATCCTCAGGGAACACACACTGATATTTTTGGGAATAGGCACGTGGCTCACCAGAGCCAATGACATGCGAGAAAATGTTTGCCAGAATTTCTGGAAAGGTGAAGTTGGTTTTCTCTCCTTTCTACAAGGGCTACCAGGGTATATCTTCTCTCTTCCTTTAGTCAGTAGTGTAGATGATATGAAGTATAGAACAATGGGACCATGGTGCACAGAGGAGAACCTGGACCTATTTTTGTGATGGGGCAATTGTGGAGCCAGAGGAAAAAGCTAAACAACACAGCACTGTGAGATCAAAAGAAATTAGGCCTCTGGTGAGTTCATTTGAACTGCTGGAGCAACTCTTACCTGAACCCACAGTAAACTCTTTGGTTACATGGTCCTGTAAATCCCCTTTTCTGTTTAAGACAGATTCAGTTGGATTCTCTGAAGGCGTCCTGATGAGTAAAAGGAGTCAGTGTAATGTGTATTGAGCCTGGATTTGGATTCAGGTATATCTGGATTCAAACCCTGACATAGCACCCATGGACAATACTTCTCTTTTCCGGATGTCAGTCCCCTTTTGAACAATGGCAGTAACCTCTTTACCCAGATACCAAAAGTGCCCAGCATAGTGCCTCTCAAACTCTGTAGGTGACTAAGAAATATGCTCATTTAACATGTTCTATTTGCTGGGGACTAATCAGGAACAGAGCCCCTGCATCATGGATAAGTCTGTTCCTTTTCCTCCTTTTCCTTTTATTTTTATATACTCATGTCATATGTACCCCCAGTAGCAATTGTGCAGCTGAACTGAATCTCTTCCTCCCATCCACTGGATACAGTTACCTCACTTCCCAGGACTCCAACACATTTTGCTCCTCTACCAAGAGTCCTAAGATCCCTTTGTTTTATGTTGTAGTTATCTGTATCCTTGGTTTATTGACTCCGCTACACTCAAGAGCATCTTGCTGACAAGCAGCATGGGAACTGGTACACCATAGGTACTTAATAAATACTTGATGAATAAATCAATTAGTTTATATCCAAAGCCCTTGAAACTCTCATCCTGTCTGCTTTCTCATAAATAAAATAGTGACTATAGCTGCCTACTCTCGATTGATTTTTCTTGCCCACGAATGCCTGCTCTTATTCCTGCAAGCTAGAAGTGGCATACCCTTTCCCAGCTGTCCTGTTTGATCATCCATTTCTCTAGCGGGATCCTGAAGTTGTTGATGATGAAGGGAACAAGCGAACAGCTGATATGGCAGCATCCATCACTGGCTTCATTTTGCTGCCTTGGCTTTGCTTGTGGGTGAGTTTGAGATACACTATTAACTTTGATGCTTCACTGGAGGGCTGTTCTGTGCCTTCGATAATGAGATTTGGCAGTTCTTCTCTGTTCTCACCAGGGCTGGAGCTGAGCCTGTTGGTTCCAGGCATCTGATTAAATTGTCCTCTGAATTTGTCTTTAATTCTCAAACATGAGTAAAATCAAGTCATTTGGGGAGCAGTTTCCTTCAGCCACCTCTGTACCCATTTAGAAATGTGTTTAGTGCAAGAAACAGACAATTTGACTCTGAAGGCTATAATCCAATAGAGGTTTATTTTTCTAATATAATGAGACCAGAGAGGTGGCTGTT
>NW_006792177.1:1209450-1218969 GCF_000442215.2 Lipotes vexillifer | reverse complement strand
GTTCAGCAGCTCAGCTGTGTCAGGACACATGTCTTTGTGATTTTCTTGACCTTTCCCTCATGGTAACAAAATGGCGGCCACTACACCAACCATCGTGTCTGTGTTCAAGGCAGAAGAAGAAAGCAAAAGCTTTAAGAAGCCCCAAATCCACCCTACACCCAAGTCAGCAGAATTTTGCATAGGTCTCATTCATCAGAACTGTGGCATGAGGCCACCCTTAGCTGGGAAAGTGGGGAACAGGACTGTTGAGATTGGCTAAGACCAGTTGTGATCCAAGCCATGGGTCTGGGTACACAGTCTTCCTGGGTATGGCCTCAACCTTCAGGTGCTACTGCTATTGTGTTTGGGGGATGGTGCTTGTAGTTGCAATTTTTAATGTTTTATCTAAAACCTGTATTAGCTGGGCCTCCCTACCTCTTGAGATCTTAATAAGATTTGCTAGAACCCTTGGCTCCTAGCCTTGTTAAAGATTTCCTTAAGGTACCTGTGAATTTCCAGGGTGGGGTAGGAGTATGATTGACGCCCTCAATGTCAATTCCGGCTTCGAACTCCTGCTTCCCCAAGTGTTATCTCTGCTTCAACATGGGTGCCTTCAAATGTTCCCATACTGCTCCATCCTCTATACCATTACCACCATCCCCTGCCAAAGGGAAGAAAACCAATCCACACAAAGCACCTGCTAAAAGAGCAGACTTTAATAAACTGTGGGAGTGATGGAGAGGAGTTGCACTGTACAGCATTCTGTAAGCAAGGTTGCATTTCGGTACCCAACCATGTTCTTGAACTCCAATTGGTCTCCCAGTGACAGGGGCTTCCTCCAGGTCTTTTGCCCTCCACAGCTCAGGCCCAACTGTCTCTGCAGAAAATCCCCTTCCCTCCTCCACTTTCTTCTCTCTCCTTTCCAACCCCCTCCCTGGGAAAAAGCACACATCTCAGGCAGGGCAGTTTGACTTTTCCTCATTGGTGCCCTGACCCTGCCAACACTTAAGCCCTCACTTTCTACCCTTAGTTATTTCCCAAGGTATCTTCCCCACTCCTACTCCCCACAAAAGAAATTCTGATGCCAAACATGAATACAATTTTGTTTTGCTACATGCCCAACTTTAGTTATGGGTGGTAGAGGGCTCAATTAATTCCTGAATTTCAGCAGTTCATGGGGATCGGGTGAGACTAGACCAGAATACACTGGTTTGAAACTATTTTGTTCTGACCACCTTGAGAAAGGAACGGCTTACCCTAGTCTACATCACTCACTAGGTTCTCTTTGCTGATATTCACGGCAAAGCTCAGCTAATCATAAAAGTTTACCATGCCCCTCTTTGTCGTGGTGTTCTCTATGCATATACCTACTCAGGGTGAGATTACAAAGGGTTTTCACCTTCTTTTTGCTTATATGCAATGAGCATGAAAAATAAGCACATTAATTTGTATATATATTATATACACACACACTATATACTTCAACAAATATTTCTCCTCTCTCTGCCATGATCCTCATACCACTTTGTTCCAATTAGCTGAATTAAGGAAGATGATGAGGGTGGTTTGGGGGCCAATATGTCTCTGAGTTCCAACCCTCAGTCTTCTCTAACCCCGTTACAATAGGATTGTTGGTTGTAAATAGCAGCAGCCCTGCTCTCCCTGCAAGTGTGCTTAAGAGAAAAGAATTACAGCGATAGAAACCTTTTCTCCTGGAGCTCCGAGGACAAAGGCATGGCACAGATTTGGGACCCAGCCCTCCAAGAAGCTTTCTCCCCACGTTACTCGCTGCATCTCTGCTATACTTGTCCTTCTCTGCCACGGCCACCAAGAACCGTAATGTTTTTAGAGGTCCTCCATTCAAGAGATCAGCCCAAACTAAATTCTTGGTCCCAAATCTATATTTCCAGGAAAGAGACTGGTTCAGCCAGGATCAAGAGTCTACCCTTGGTCCAATCAGCTATGGGGGCTGGGGTGGGCTGGGGTCACATTGCTTAAACATGACAGCCTGTGTCCTACCCTACGGTTTGGGTGAACGGTTTCCACAGAAAGTTAGGCAAGGCATTCCCCAAACTGTCCTCTGGACTCAAGAAACACTAAGCCCCTCTCCTCCCCTGTCCCCAACACATCAGACATTTTTACTTCTGTAGTTGTGGATGGACAGACATGGGACCTTTCATCCCCACCTAAGGAGCTGGCCTGGCCACAGAGAGGCTTCTGGTGTGTCCCCTTACCCCTCCGTACCTCGTCAACATCTAAGCAGCTGAATTAGTTCCAGGACAAACATGTGAAAGCCATCCCAGCATCTCCCAATTCTGAAGAGAGCAATGTTTATTCATGTGTAGTGGGCACAGTGGATTGGTTTGATTATAATCTAGACTAGCTAACAAATTTAACAATTTAGATGGAATGAGAAAATTCCAAAATGAACAAAAATAGCAAAACTGACACAAGATGGAACAGAAGATATGAGTAGCTCTATAGCTGTTAAAGACATTGAGTTTGTTAACATAAAACTTCCCACAAAGAATACTCTACCTCAAGTAGTAATTCTAACAATATCTAGCCGAACCTACTTCCAGTGTGACTTTCTCTACTGCAGCAAGTGGAAAGCTAGGAACACATGTCTCAGACTCTTGTGCAGCTAGAGATTTGGATGTAATTTCATCTGACCAATCAGATGCACTTGTGCAAGACATAAATGTAGAACTGAGTGAGGTGGGGAGGGGGGCAGGACACAGGCATTTACTTTGCCCATGTGGGTCACAGTGAAGGCAATATGGTTCTGGAGCCAGCAAGCAGAGCAGCTGTTTCTTACTTTTTTAAAAAAATAAGTTTATTTATTTTATTTTTGGCTGCGTTGGGTCTTCATTGCTGCACATGGGCTTTTCTGTGGTTGCGGCAAGCGGGGGCTACTCTTCGTTGTGGGTCACAAGATTCTTATTGTGGTGGCTTCTCTTGTTGGGAGCACAGGCTCTAAGTGCACGGGCTTCAGTAGTTGTGGCACACGGGCTCAGTAGTTGTGGCTCACGGTCTCCAGAGTGCAGGCTCAGTAGTTGTGGCGCACGGGCTTAGTTGTTCCTGGCATGTGGGATCTTCCTGGATCAGGGCTCGAACCCATGTCTCCTGCATTGGCAGGTGGATTCTTAACCACTCTGCCACCAGGGAAGCCCTGTTTCTCACTTCTGCAGGCAGCTTCCTCATTGTCGTAGGGACAGTAACTTGCTTGGTGGCCCAGTTCCGCAGCATGACTTTGGGAATCACTTCCAGAAGGTTAGCCTAGAGGTTGTTTCACAATCCTTCCACCAATTCTGTAAGCCACTTACTACTCTGGTGTAGACTCCTTTCTGCACAAATTAGCAAGAGTAATTCTGTTCTCTGAAACTGACCAACACATAATCTTTCAGGTCCATACCCTGGAGCTGCCTCTTCCAGGAAGCTTTCCTGGATTACTCATGGAGCTTCTGCTCCTCTGAGCTCCTGCAGCCTTAACCATCTGGGCTTTACATCTGCATTTGCTAGCTGCCTTGTATTATAAGTTCACTTTACTGAGACTGTAAGCTCCCTGAGGGCAGGACCTGCCACCACATGGGTGGTAATATTTTTTTTTTTTTTTTGCGGTATGCGGGCCTCTCACTGTTGTGGCCTCTCCCGTTGCGGAGCACAGGCTCCGGACGCGCAGGCCCAGCGGCCATGGCTCACGGGCCCAGCCGCTCCGCGGCATGTGGGATCCTCCCAGACCGGGGCACGAACCCGCATCCCCTGCATCGGCAGGCGGACTCTCAACCACTGCGCCACCAGGGAAGCCCGGGTGGTAATATTTATCATGGTGCTGTGTCCCTTAGCAAATGACTGGTGAGGAAAGAACGAAAGACCAGGTTCTAATGAGGTTACTGGGATGCATGAAGGCTCTTAGTAAGATTTTTGTCCCAGAAAAAAGAAAAGAACATTTTGAGAAAATGGTCCCTTTTTTTTTTTTTTTTTTTTAATAATACACAATGTATTTATTTATTTATTTATTTATGGCTGTGTTGGGTCTTCATTTCTGTGCATGGGCTTTCTCTAGTTGTGGCAAGTGGGGGTCACTCTTCATCGTGGTGCGCAGGCCTCTCACTATCGCGGCCTCTGTTGTTGCGGAGCACAGGCTCCAGACGCGCAGGCTCAGTAATTGTGGCTCACGGGCCCAGTTGCTCCATGGCATGTGGGATCTTCCCAGACCAGGGCTCGAACCTGTGTCGTCTGCATTGGCAGGCAGATTCTCAACCACTGCGCCACCAGGGAAGCCCAAAATGGTCCCTTTTTGATCCATCCCCTTCCTCCTGTCTTGACTTTGGTTTTATAAAGCTACAGCAGCTATTTTATAACCATGAGAGTGATGACAAACCTAAGGACAAAAAGCCAACACAGCTGTATCAGTTTTTGCCAATTAAAAAAAATCCCCAAATGTAGTGGCTTAACACAGTAATCATTTATTTGCTCAGGATTCTGTGGGTCAGAAATTTGGGCTGGGCTCAGCAGGGATGGCTTACATCAAGGTCTCCTGGGGCCTAGGCTTAGAATTTTCACATCTTTACTTCCATTGCATTCTATTGATCAAAGACAGTAAGAGGCTGGCCCAGATTCAGAAGCTGGGAAAATAGACTCCATCTTTCCTGGGGCTATTTGTAATTGACTGGAACAGACAAAGGATGATTGGACAGAAAGACAGAAAAAGTCTGGTCATGGAAAACACCTGTGAGATGCTCAACAATGCAGAACTGCCTTCCTCAGTCTTGACTATATGTTATAGGGAGATTTCCTTTTCTAAAAGGGCAGAGTCTTTTTCTCGCAGCCAAAAGGACCCCTAGCTTATGTATTAGAGGGAAGAAGAATATCTACTCATTGGACTGTTGGGAGATGAGATGAGATCTGCAAGCGTGTAAAGCGCTTGGTGGAGTTGCTAGGGTACAGCAAGCATGCGGTAAAAGTTAGCAGGTATTGGCGATTAAATGGCATTCTCAGCTTACATCCTAAACACAAGCCACTCCCATTATGGGTTTTTATTAGCAACCACCAAAGGGGACACACATATGCTGAGCCTGGGCCCCACAGGCCAGTTACTAGGGGTCAGTATGACTATCAGCTGCCAGCTGCTGCAGAGAGCTTGTGTCCTATAGAGAACCTAAAGTCAAGGGTGCCGACAACTTCAGGCTCACAGAGAGGGGTTTCAGCTCCAGTTCCTGAGGAAATCACTAAGTTTTTCAGTTGGGGAAACTGAGGTCCAGGCAAGAGAAGTGGCACAGCCCAAGTCCTAGAACCCAAATCTCCAGACCCCAGCCCAGTGTTCTTATATCATTAAACTATGTCTTTCTGGAAACGGTGGGGTTTTCCCCTCAAGAATGGAAATTCTTGCCCTGAGGGTAAAGTGGCCACTAAAAGTCAAGCTGAAGGTAAAAGTTTTTCCCAGGGATTGTGACTTGGTGGTGACACCAAAGTTTGGAGCTTCTGGGGAAATGTTCTGTTTCTTGAACTGGATATTTGAATCTACAGTGAAATTTTGTGAAATTCACTGAGCTGTGCACTGATTTGTGTTTGTGTTTTTTTTGTTTGTTTGTTTGTTTTTTGCAGTACGCGGGCCTCTCACTGTTGTGGCCTCTCCCGTTGCGGAGCACAGGCTCCGGACGCGCAGGCTCAGTGGCCATGGCTCACGGGCGCAGCCGTTCCATGGCATGTGGGATCTTCCTGGACCGGGGCACGAACCCGTGTCCCCTGCATCGGCAGGCGGACTCTCTACCACTGCGCCACCAGGGAAGCCCTGTGTTTGTTTTTTAATCTATGTTATATTTCAATTCTAAAAAAACGTTTAAAAAATGCTTCCCCAAGATCTCAGCCTCACCAGAGGCTCACGGAAGGTGGACGCAGCCTGCTGTGACAGACAAGGCCCTGGGTCAGCGCTCGGGAATTAGGTTCTAGACCAGCTTCGTTGCCTTGTCTTAACCTGTGTCAGTGTCCACTGCCCTCTTTCTGAAAGAGGAAATCGTACTTCTGCCAAATCCATGAGGTTGTGCGGGAGCAAATGAAATCATAGATGCGAACAAACTTTGAAGACAATTGGGAATGTGAGTTATGTGCTCTCCACGCCAGGGCTCATAGTTCTCCTTCCATGAATTATTGTGTGGGGCAGTGGGAGGGGGCAAGGTACTGGTTCACAAGGGAATTGGTGATCCAGCCCCTCCCAGAAGCAAATTAAACCCTGTCTGGCCCTGGACTTCAAAGTCCTGTTTCTGCTGAGGGAGGCAAGTCAAAGCAAAATTAAACAAATGTGATTTCGCAGTGCTGCCAGCCGGGGGTGTGCTCTGTGGAGGCTGACTGCTGCCCTGCGCATGCAGTGGCCTCAGTCCCCTTCTCTTGCAGCTCCTGGAAGCCATACCACTGCCAGGAGGTGGGCCAGTGCCCCCTTCCCCTCCTTTCATTAGCAGCTCTTCCCAGAAGGTGGGAGCCAGCTAACCTCTGCTCCAGGCTGTCAGGCCCAGCAGGAGGGGAGACGGGCTCTCCAGGCCAGCAGGCCAGTGTGGGGACTGTCAGAGGCCGAATTAAAGTGGCACAGTGGTTAAGAACCTGCCTGCCAATGCAGGGGACACGGGTTCGAGCCCTGGTCCGGGATGATCCCACATGCCGTGGAGCAACTAAGCCTGCGAGCCACAGCTCCTGAGCCCACATGCTGCAACTACTGAAGCCCGCATGGCCTAGAGCCTGTGCTCAGCAACAAGAGAAGTCACCGCAATGAGAAGTCTGCACACTGCCGTGAAGAGTAGCCCCCGCTCACCACAACTAGAGGAAGCCCACGCACAGCAACGAAGATCCAATGCAACCAAATATAACTAATAAATTAATTAAAAATAAAAGTCTCTAGCAATTTACGTCCTCGTCTCTCATGCCTTTAGTGCCTATGAAATTGCAATATATGGGCCACATTAAGGGCTAAAAGAAAAACACTATGGCGTTGGGGAGGGGGAGGGAGGGTGGGGGACACCAGCTGCTGCTGAGGCTGAGGGTGGGCTGACGGTGTGGGGGGTTCAGTTCCAGACCCAGTGGGCTCTGCAGCCCCTCCCCACATGCACACCCGCCCCCTTACTCTGCTCCACTCACCCCTATGTCTCACCTATATAATACATTTACTTATCTGTTGCGGTCATTGTTTATTTCATGTCCAGCCTGCCCGTCTCCCTTACTGCTCTCCCAGCCCACTCCCTGCCAGTGGCTGCAACACCCAGGACTCTGCCTGGAGACCCCCTCCAGCAGGCGCAGCTCAGGCTGCACTCGGGCCAGGCCAGGGCATCCAGGTGATGATGGAGAATGGGAGGTGGTGCACCAGTCTCCCCATTTTTCTCACCCCTCGGGTGGGAGACTACTTCCCAGAGTCCCCGTGGAGGTGAATCCCTGTGCCCACAGTCACCTGCTATTTCACTTCCTGTGTGGCTTCTCTCCCTTTCCTGTTTCACTTCCCTATCCCCTCCGGGTGCTTCCTGTTCCTCTCAAACACCCCGTTAGCACTCAGATCCTAGCCTCGGGGTCTGCTCCTGCCTGGACCAACCTAAGACAGTTAAGGTGTGTCTCAATTGCTAGAACATAAACTCTACAAGAGCAAGGGTCTCTTTTGACTCAGGGATTCAGCCCCCGCACCTAGAAGCGTGCCTGGCACATCAGAGGCTCTGCAAAGATATTTGAACAGATTGTTTATGCGTTGACTGACAATTCAACAGATCTTTAAGGAGTGCCTACTGCCAAGCTCTGCACCAGGCAGCTGGGACATTTGGGGAACAAGATAGATGCAAGTCCTGCCCCCTGGCACTCACAGTCTAGTGGAAGGAGAAAAATAGACAATCACTGCTGGTGGTCATTACCAAGACCAGGACACACAGAGGGCTGCAGGGCACAGAGGAGACCCTGGGTGCAGACACTGGGGTGATAGCCTAGAGCAGGGTGGGCTTCAGGGGTCTGCAACATGTATAGTCACACGGGGCCCTAGCTTAGCAGGGCCGCAAACTTGGTTTAATGCTTTGCTATTGCATCTTGAAATTCTTAATACATTTTGAACAGGGCCCCCATGCTTTTATTTTGCACCAGGCCCAGCAAATCACACATCTGGTACTTGCTGGTGTGGGGTCCACCCTGAGTCCTGAGAGGCTGCACAGTGGGCTGGGGGGATGCAAAGCACATGTTCCAGGCTCAGAGGTGAGAGAGAGCCTGGAACATTCTGGAAACTGTAGTACTTTGGTCCAGTTGGAGTATAGAGGGCATAGGGATGCCAGAGAATGTGGTGGGGGCCAGATGCGAAGGGCCGTGCGGGTGTTCCATGCTCAGGGCTGTAGACTTTATCCAGAGGTGTTCATTGTGGGGCAGGAGGGCTTGGGGCAAGACCAGAGGCAGAGAGCCCAGTTAGAGCTGCTTCCAAGGACCCAGGCTAGAGGACAGGGAGAACCTGGCAGATTTGAATGACGTTTAGGAGGTAGAAGCCAGTTCTCAGTGATTGATGGCTATGGAGGGAGAAATTGCGCCAAAGTCTGTGCTTACCCAACACCTTCAAAGTGAGAGTCCCTCGGGAGTGGCTCCCACAGGCCCGGGCATTGCACCCCTCAGATGCTGGCTGGTGATGCACCCCAGCTCAAGCAGGGGAGATGGAACCCCTGTGGGGAGAGACTTGGCTCCGGCCTCTCCTCCCAGCTCAAACACAGTCTCCAAATGAGCTTTCTGCCCGGAACTGTAACGTTAAAAATGACCGTGGCGCTGCCTCTGCCTCCCAGCACCTGATGCTGTGGGAGCTTCAGAGGCCCTGGCGAGAGGGAGAGAGGAGCTGACAGCACAACGGAGGGGCCTGGCTTGATACCACCTGAGTCCCCAGGATCAGACTGCTCATTCCAGTGAATCCTGGAACAGAGAGTGTCAAAGCCAGACTGAAGGTTAGCCATAATCTCATCCAACCTCTTTCCCATTATATAGATGGGGGAAAAGGCCCCGCGGAGAAGGGTCTTCACAAGGGAGGGATGAAGCATCCCAGGCTCCTGACTTCTGTCTGGTGCTCCTTCCATCACCCGTGTTGCCTCCCTGACCCAGAGGATTTGCGAGGCACACAGCTCCATATCACAGGATGCCTCAAGATGCTTTTGGCTTCATGGAACAGAAATCTTAACTTAAAATGCTTTAAACAGTGGTTCTCAAAGTGTGGTCCTCAGACCAGCCGGCGTCTGCATCACTGGGAACGTGTACAGAAATGTAAATTTTTGGCTTTGCCTACTGAATCAGAAACACCAGGGGTGCGGTCCAGCCATCTGTGATTTAACTGCGATGTTACTGCTGCTCAAGTTTGACAACATGAAGCAGTAAAGATGCCTCCTATATCACAAAGCAGGAGGCCCAGGGCTGGCTATTTCAGTGGCTTGATGGCTTTGTAAGGGTCCAGCCCTCCATCAGTGCATGGGCCTGTCTTCAGGCTTGGCCCCTCCCGGTCGCTAGGTGGCTGCTTCCATTGACAACTTCACAATGCAAACATCAGGAAGAGCG
>NW_006792177.1:1201311-1209439 GCF_000442215.2 Lipotes vexillifer | reverse complement strand
CTTCTTTTTTTTTTTTTTTTTTTTTTTTTGGCTGCACTGTGCAGCTTTTGGAATCTCAGTTCCCCCACCAAGGATTGAACCCGGGCCATGGCAGTGAACACCCAGAATCCTAATCACTAGGCCACCAGGGAACTCCCTGGACATTTCTTTTAATTAATAAGAAAACCTTTCCTAGAAATGTTCCCCCCAACATCCCACCACCACCCCCGCCAGACATCCTCTCACATCTCATTGGCCAGAAGTGTGGCATGTGCCCTTCTCAAACCAATCACTGCTTAGGAAAACAGAGTTCTTATGATTGGTTAGGAGTAATCTCCAGCTACAGAGAAGAAATATAACATAGTGATAAAAAGCACAGATTCTTTGGCTCCTCCACCCTTCAAATCCTGGCTGCGCCATTTACTTGTTTCATGACCTTGGTCAAGTTACTTAACCTCTCGGTTTCTCAGTTTCCTCATCTGCAAAATGGGTATTATAATAACTCCCATCTCACAGAATTCTTGGGAAGACTAGGTGAATTCATATTTAAAAAACACATACAACAATACTTGGCTATACAAGAGTTTATTAAATAAATATACAGAGAGTTCTTTATCCTGATTTTTATTTATCTTTTTTTAAATTAATTACTTACTTAATTAATTAATTATTTATGGCCGTGCTGGGTCTTCGTTTCTGTGCGAGGGCTTTCTGTAGTTGCAGCAAGTGGGGGCCACTCTTCATCGCGGTGCGTGGGCCTCTCACTATCGCGGCCTTTCTTGTTGCGGAGCACAAGCTCCAGACGCGCAGGCTCAGTAGTTGTGGCTCACGGGCCTAGTTGCTCCACGGCACATGGGATCTTCCCAGACCAGGGCTCGAACCCGTGTCCCCTGCATTGGCAGGCAGATTCTCAACCACTGCGCCACCAGGGAAGCCCTATCTTGTTTTTTTTATATAGCTAACTATAGGGCTTGGGGATCATCCAGTAAAAGTATAGAGAGGACTTATTTATTCTCTTGTTTGTTTTTTGGCAGGATATTCCATTATATGGGTACGCATAATAAGGTTATTTAAATTTCTTTGCTATTACAAATAGAGCTGCAATAGATGAACTTGTGGATATGTTGTTTCATGTGTGTGTGAGGATATACACTGGAAAACATCCTAGAAATAAAATTGCTGGGTTGAAGGATTCGTGTATTTGTAATTTTGATGGATCCTGAGACATAGCCCTCCATAGCAGTTACGCCAATTTACACTCCCACCAGCAGCATATGAGGTGGTTGCTTCCACACAGTCTCATCACCACAGTTAGCACTTCTCAAGTCCTCCTACCTTCATGACAATTCACATGGATTGTTGCTCTCACTTGCTCAGAAGTGAGAAGTGAGGGTGATCAGTGGCTCAGATGAGAGCCGAGATGAGGACCTGGTACAGCACTTCACAGTTTCCAGAGCACTTCCCTCCTATAGCAGACGATCCCTTGGGTGCCAGCTCCCAGTGTGATTTCACTCCCAGCAGCCAGCACCCATGTCTTTCAGAGGACTGCTCTTGGCCTGCATTTATGGATAAGGAAGTGCCTGGAGATGTATGTATGCCTGAGAAGAATTTACTTCCTCTAATCACTGATGAGTACAGGGGTATAAATACCCCGGCTCCTTTGCCCCCCAGATGTGACACCTCTGAGATGCCATCTACAGTATCTCCAGAACACTGTTGCCAGATCAGTCCAAAGTGGGACTTTGAGATGACGCATCCTTGCTTGACTTCTGTTCATCCTCTCTCTTGATTTTCCATCCTCTACCAGCTTTCCTGGGAATGCTTCACAGTAATTATAGCATATATCATATCATGTCATCTTCTGTCATATGGAATCTGTACTCTCACTGGAATCCTTGTCTCAGGGTCAACCTCTGGGGACCTAACCTGAGACACCTGCCATAGTTTCCTTCATGCTTCCTTGTCATTGTACCCATTATACAGATGAGAAAACAGATTGGGGAAGGGACTAGTTGGAAGTTACAGAGCTACCAGGCGGCTCAGTTAGGGATGAGTGCCCAGGATGTCTAACTCCTCTTCCATGTTCCTTCAAAGGAAGGACGGAAGCTTTAACCCCGGGTGAGAAATGAAATTTGTCCCTTCCTCTTTTCTTACCTCCTAAGCACAGTGAATCTTCTGCAAACACCTGCCTGTGTGTGCCTTTCCCCACATGGCGTGTCTGGGTCTCTGGGCCCCTGCCTCATCTTGTCTCCCATGTGATTACGCTGCCTGATACTAAAATCAGCTCATCATTTCATGTCGGTCACATCCTGAATGCTGACTTTAACTATAATTGCAGCAGGCAGACCATAATACATTTATTTAACATACCTTGAATTAGGACCTCTTGCATATATTTGCATGAGATTTGCATCTATTTGATTGGACTGGAAAAAAATCAACAGATGTAGATCTTGAATCAGACAGGCTGGAAAGGGGCTGAGCAGCACCCAGCTTGGCCCTGTGCCCGGGGCTGCACTAATCAGTGGCTGAGCAGACCCTCATCTCTGCTCTGCCCACAGGGATACCTGGGCAGGAGCAGGGGCTCTAATCTCAGTCTCTTCTCACCCCAGGACTCACCATGCCTAGGACTGGGGTGATGCCCCTTTGAGTCCAAATCCCCCTCCTACACATGTCACCCCAGACCATGCTCCATGAAGGCCACCATCACCTCCGTCTTGTCGCTGCTGGATTCCCATAGGCTATTGGATGAATGGATAAATGAACAAATGGACGCACATGGTCTGGTCTATTTCCTAGATCCTGCCCCTTCCTTGCTCAAAAACTTGTGGTGGCTCCCTATGAACACAGGATAAAACCCAGGGCTTCGTTCAAAGCCTTTCACATCTGATTCCGAATGTATAAAGTACAAAGGCTGATTGCACCCTACCGTACCAGGCCTCTGACAATGACCCTGAAATTTGGCTTGGAGAGGTGAAGCGGTGAGCTGACTTGCCTGAGTCACACTGTTTCCCACTTCTTCTCGCCTTCCTTCTGCACACCTGGTGAGAATATTTTGAGGTTCAGGCCTGGGGCCAAAGGCCCGGGTAGGGAGGGAAAGCCCAGAAATGATAGAGAGACCCCACCTGGGAGGGGGCTGGCAGGACTCCCCTGTACCCGCAAGGAAGGAGTTAGGGTGAGCCTCAGGTCGGCGTCCTGAACCTGGCTGCACTTCCTAGATTGGGACAGGAGGGGGCGGCAGCGTACCTGGCTGCAGGTACCCGAGCCTCTCCGAGTTTCTGGGCAGGATGCGTCTGGGAGCTTATGAACACGTAAGCCAGGCATGGATGAGGGCATATGTTTGCAAGTATGGAAGAGGGTCTGAGCACGCGACTGAGTGCCCTGAGAATATGTGTCATGAGTGCATTTATTCATTCAACTCTGTCGCTCATTCACAAGTGTTTATTAAGCGTCCACTCTTCCCCAAGCCCTGCTCAGATGCTTAGGACACAGCAGTGAGCATGACGAATGTGGTCCCTGCCCTCATGAAGCCAGGGCTGGGTAGAGGGAAGACAAAGAAAAAAGCAAGCCAACAAACCAGTGACGTCACAGGGTGGGAAAGATGACCTCAGGTGGGGGTCAGGACTCATTTAGGCCAGGTGGGCGGAGAGCACCTCTCCAAGGAGGTGACACTGAAGCTGAGTCCAGAAGGACTAGAAGGAATCAGCCAAGCAAAGATTCGGGAGCTCATTCCAGGCGGAGGGAGTGAAGAGGGCAAAAGGTTGATGGCGACGCCTGTAGGAGTCTGGGTTTGAAGAGCTTAAATCTTATTCTAAAAAGTCCTCAGACTTTTTAAACAGGGAGTGATGGGATGTTGGTTTACAGTTTAAAAAATTCTCTGGCTGCTGAGTGGAAAATGACTGGGAACTGGGCAGGGTAGACAGTGAGGCGCCTCCTGCAAGGGTCCAGCCAAGAGCTGATGGTGGCTGCACCTCGATGTGGCCGTGGAGCTGGGGGACTGATGTGGACCCCCGCACTGTGGAGGCAGCTTGACGGTGGGCGAGAGGAGGAATCAAGGGCACTCCTGGGCTCTTGGCCTGGACGGCTCAGCTTCTAAGTGGGAGCAGCTGTGTTAGGGGGCGCTTTGCGTTTGAAAGGCCTGTTTCGGCCTGGGGCCTCTCTGTCTGGCTCCCTGGCCTGACCAGCTCAGACGTCCTGGGGCCGAGTGCCCCCCGCCCTGCCTCCTGAGCTCTGGCCCTGCCCTCCAGGCTTACCCAGGCTTCAGGGACTCAGTTCGCTTGGGTCCTGTGCGGGGACCTGTCAGCTCCAGGCAGCTGCCTCTCCTCCACCCTATGCTTTGTTACCCGCACATTCAGTCCTTCCTGGGGTGGCGGGGTAGCAACGGGCTTTGGAGACAGAGAGACAGACACTCCCAGGACTCTCCCTCTTGGAAGCGAGGCCCCAGGGAGAGCCACTCAGGCCACAGCCAGCAGCTACCACCCAGCTCGGCGTGAAGAAGCCTTCGGGAGACTCGAGCCCCAGCCCCCGAGCTACCAGGCTAAAGCCAACAGGAGCAGAGATGAGTGGTCTCTGCCAGGCCCTGCCAAATTGCACTTTCAGGCACACGAGAAGTGTTGCTGTTTCAAGCTGTGGGGTAGTTTGTCACACAGCAATTGAGGGTGGCTTCATCTGTGGAGGGTCACACAGACAGCGAGCAGAGATGTGGAAGCCTGGCCTGGGGCCTATGCCACGTGTACTGCCTGGTCTGTGTCCCCCCACGCTGAAGCACTCCCTAGAGACCCAAGCTGGGCTGGCCACGGAAGGGGTGAGGTGGGATCTGAAGAAAGGTGGGCGCCCAGAGGCTCAGTGCTTCTAGGTCCATGACCTGAGAGTGTCCACGGAGGGGACTGCCTGCCGGAGCCACCGCCCAGGTGCCACGTGGGCTCCTCCCACCCCAGGGAGTTCAGGGCCTTGGCCATTTCACCTCTGGGGACCTTCCTCCCCACCGCAGTTGCACCCTAGACCTTATATCTCCGGGACCTGGGAGGCATGAGGCCCACAAGCACCATCTCTCTCCACCTCATCTTCCTCCTCTCCCACCAAACTCGCTCTGAAACCTACCCACGACCTCTGACCCCTCCACTCTGTCTCTTCAGGCCACAGTCGAGGGGGGCTGCCTGCTGACCCACCACCTGATCCTGGGCCTCACACTGGGCCAGGCTGAGTCTCAGGTTCCTCACCTGTGCAGAGGGGAGGATGATCCCCATTTGCTGGTTCTCCTCAGTGTTAAGGATGATAATAACTACACAGTAGCACCTGTGTACTTCTAGGAGGGCCACAGGGAAAGGTCCTGCAGCGGAAAGCTCTCTAAGTGGGAGCAGCTGTGTCAGAGGCCACTTTGCATTTGAAAGGCCTCTTTCTGCCCTGGGCCTCTCTGTCTGGCTCCCTGGCCTGTCTGACCAGCTCAGACCTCATGGGGCCAATCCCTCCATCCTCCTCTGCTCCAGCCCTGCTCTCCAGGCTTACCCAGGCTTCAGGGATGGTGGTGTGGTCTGGGCCGGTGACGTGGGCCACCACTGGAACCCGTGGCCACCCACGGTGTGTGATGGTGCCTGTTGCCAGGCAACAGGCCTCAGCTCAGACCCTGTGCCCCGGGGTCAGCTGCCCACCAGCTGGCCTGTTATTTCTGGGCTGTGGGGCTGCCAGTGTCCTCCTAGATTTCCCTCCTCCATCAAGCCTGGGAGGGAGGAGGGGGCAGGCTGTGCTCTGGGGACTTCTTAATTTGCCATGCTCCTTGACAGGCAAATCCAGGTGGGGGGCTGGGGAGTGAGGAGTCCCATCATGTTTGGGGCGCAGCGAAGGGAAGGAGCTCGCCAAGACACAGAACAAGTCAGTGGTGGAGCGTGGGCTCTAGAACACAGATCTATCTCCTAATTTCCATCCCCACTGGAGAGATGATGCAGATGGTTCAGAGATGTCAAGTGACCAACCAAGATCACACAGCAAGTAAAGAGCAAAGGGAGGATTACTGCTGCCCCTGTCTGCTCCAAGACAACATTTATGTACCTTGTGGTTTGCAGGTGGGACTGCTAGGCACCTCAGATGTCTGCAGAAGTGTCTTGGGGCCTCAGAGGGGAGGTGACAGAGAAGCTGACTCACAAGTCGAACTCCTCCCCCACTTTCATCCATTTTATTTGGGTCTCACAAGGAACACAGGAAGGCTAAAAGTTTTGAAAAATTGCTGACTGATTCAGCACCCTAATCACATCAATGTGAAAAGCAAGGCTCACAGAGGGGAAGGGGCTTGCCTGAGGAGCACAGCAAGGACCAGGAGCCAGGGCTTCTGAGTCCCCAGCCAGGAGCTTCCCAGGGGCAGGGGATAGGAAATGACACGGATAGAATACAGAGGGGCTTTGTATACACCAGGCAGCAGCTAAGACGCTAAGTACTCTCTTTACACCAGTACATGAACATTTTCTTTTACCCCATCACATTACCTAAGCAGCACCCTGTTCATTTCTTTCCCATTTGTCTTGGTATTTGGTGTCCTCAGGAATCATCATGTTACTTATCGAATCACTTGTTCAGTGCCAGCCTCCCCACAACCAGAAGGTGCGCCCTGGGGGGCAGGGACGAGGTCCATCTCCCTGTACAATGCTCGGTTCAGTCCCAGAAATGATGAAGCCAAGTCTTCACAAAACCCCAAGCTGGGACATTTGTCATTTGGGGTCACCCAGTATCCATCCTCTCCTTCCTAGCAGAACCCCGATTTCCTTTGCGGGAATTAGCTTTCCCACATTGTGTGGAATCCCCGTGATTTGACAAATCACGTAAGATAATTTCTGTAGTTCTCCCCTCCCTCTGCAGAATATAATAAAAATAATACCAACCAGCATTTATTGAGTGCTTTCTGAATGTCAGGTTCTGTCCTAAGTGGTTTGCACATATCACTTTATTTCATGTTTGCAGTAAACCCAGAACACTGAGGCAGCTCCCAACACATTTACACAGGGCCAAAACGGGCTCAAAAATTAATTTGCTTGGATGCAACAGCCTGGGATTTGAGCTCAGATAGGCTGTCTCCGAAGGTTTCACACTTTCTCATTGCCCTGTGGGTGTCTTTTCCTCAGGCCCTGCTTCTTCCCTGCTTCATGGTACAGCCGAGGTGGGACATGTGACCGTGTATAGGGCCTTTGACTTCTGAGCAGATGATGCAAGGACGAAAGCTTTGGTGGAATGGCCCCTTCCACAGGCAGGGCCCTGACAGTCTGGTAGCTACTATTCTGGTTCCTGCCTGATTCCAAGCCTGGTTTTCCAGGTTTCACTGCAATTCTGTGATCTCCAATAATCTCCCAATAAATTCCCTTTTTACCCAAGTACCAAAGAACCTAACAGATACAAGACCAAGAGGTGATATATCAGTTAGCTGCTGTTGTGGAGCAAGACAGCCCCCCCAAATTTAGTGGATTAAAACAAGTATTTATTTCTCACAATCCTGTGGGTCTACTGGAGAGTTCTGATCTGAACCAGCTCCTCAGAGCTAGATGGTCTAGGATGGCCTTCATCACCTGTCTGGCCGTTGACGGGTTGGTTGGTCTGGAGCCTCAGCTGGGATAGCTGGGCTCTGTCTCCTCCAGCAGGCTAGCTCAGGCTCTTCACCGGGTGGCCTCAGAGCCTCAAAGAGCAGCACGTGCTTTGAAACCTCTGCTTGTGTTGCATTTGCAACTGTCCCGTTGGCCATAGCAAGTCACGTGGCCATGCCCGGAGTCAGGGTGAGGGGGAACCACCAAAGAGCATGGACAGAGGGAGGGGCACCGTGTGGCCATTCTTACCATCCACTGCCAGCAGCAATTGTTAGTGGTGATGATCACCATTGTCCAGACAAGGAAACCGAGGCACAAAGAGGGAGAGTAACGCCTAGCAGCCCTGGGTAGAGGCAGAGCAAGGATTTCCCAACCCCCTGGAATCTCTCGCCTAGATCCACTGGTTAAAGCAGAGCCTGATTTTTCTCTCTGATGTGAAACAAGCTGATACAATAATCCTCCTTGTTGTAATAAGGAAAAGCCGTAGTGAAACATTTGTTGTGTAAAATTAACGGGCTTCCCTGGTGGCGCAGTGGTTTAGAGTCCGCCTGCCGATGCAGGCGAAACGGGTTTGTGCCCCGGTCCCG
>NW_006792177.1:1184744-1201188 GCF_000442215.2 Lipotes vexillifer | reverse complement strand
TTGAGAGTCCGCCTGCCGATGCAGGGGACATGGGTTTGTGCCCCGGTCTGGGAAGATCCCACATGCCGCAGAGCGGCTGGGCCCGTGAGCCATGGCCGCTGAGCCTGCACGCCTGGAGCGCTCTGCAATGGGAGAGGCCACAACAGTGAGAGCCCCGCACACCCCAAAAAAAAAAAAAAAAAAAAAATTAGCGAGTCCCATTTCCTGTGTGGAGAGCTGACCTGGGATAACTGTCTTTATGCACAGGAAAATACGAAAAGGACCTGAGAGCGCTTTCCAGGGCCCAGAAAATTCGCCTTCTTTAAAAAATCAATTACCTATTCCCACTTCAGAGAAAACACTCCACGTACGCATTTTACATTCTAAGTAGAACCCAGCTCTCCCAGCTGAAACCTACCTGAAAATTCTTTTCAGGGACCGAGCGGTCAGACAGAGGTCCTCAATTATTTCAGCTATTGATGTTTCAGGTGGCGGAACGCAGTGGTCCCCTCAACAATGAACTGCTTTTACCATCCAGAAGAAAACCCCAAATTGTAAAATAAGCCTTGGATTTGGTTTCCCCTCGCCCTGCCTGGTCCGCTGCCCCCTGGGGTTTCCTGCCCCCTTCCCCCTCCCCCTCTCTCTCTGCACACTTACTGGTCTTCTGGCTCTGCATGAGCTCTGGCATCAGACAGACCCAAGTCCAATCCCTGTTCTACCTCTTTCCATCGTTTGAAATTGGCTAATGACCTATCAGCTCTTGACCTTGGTTTCCTCATCTGTAAAATGGGCACAATAAGAGTAAATCACAGAGTCAGGGACAACAGTGTCCTAATAAGCCATTCCAGGTGGCAGTACCCTGTACAGAGGCAAGGATGAGGGAGTGATGTCTATCAAGCACTTTCTGTGGCCTCAGCCTCCCTCAGTCCTGACTGCAGCCAAGGGTAGGCTTAGGCTCTGGAGCAGGACTGCCTGGGTTCAAACCCCGGCTCTGCCACTTCCCAGCTGGCTGACTTTAGGCAAGTCACTTCATTCTTTGTGCCTTGGTTTTCTCATCTGTACAGTGGGAGTGTCTGCCTCATAGAGCAGATGCATGAGGGAGCAAGTAAGCTATTACCTGGCAAGTGCTGAGGGCGACACTGTCTCCTCGCCCTTGGGGGTGGGAAGAAGAGGGTGGGTGAGGGAGGGCATTGGTTGTACCCTCGGCCTGTGGCTGCTGCAGCACCGGCCTCCCACTTATCCAGCCCCCCACTCAGGGCCTTGGCACTTGCTGTTCCTCTCCCAAGCCACCGCCTGTCTCGCCCCTCACTCCAGCCAGGCCTCTGCTCAAACAGCACCTCTTCAGGGAACCTTCCCTGCCACCCTGACCCCTTCGTTCCATTGCCCTGATTTCTCTCCTTCCCAGCACTCAACTGCCTGCTGCATACTTGTGTTTGTTTATGTATATCTGTCTCCCTGCACTGGGCTCTAAGTGCCAAGAAGGCAGAAGCGGGCAGGATGCGCTGATGATTCTGGGTCCCCAGTGGTCTGCGTGGGCCTGGCTCAGAGTGACCCCTCCGTGACCGTGACCCTCGCTCCATGACTCTGAGAGGGAGCCCGGCCTCTGATGTGCGTGCATGGTGCTGTAAGATCAGTCACCAGTACCACTCCCTGGGGGCAGAAGAGGACTCTGAGGCTGGCAGAGCCCCTGCCCTGCCTGGGTCACGCTGTGGGCAGTGGAGGCCTGAGGCCTGGGCTGTGCCTCTCCTGGCAGCTCAGGACATGAGTCCCAGCACAGGAAAGGTCAGGGAGCAGACAGGCAGTCTCAAGTGAGCATCTGCAGCCCAGGTGTGTGCGGGCAGGGGGACAGGCAGCCTCTCAGGGTCCCCACTGCCCGTTCGGGGTAAGGCCCTCGGGCAACAGCGTCCGGGACATACCAGCAGCCCAGCTCCTCCCAGGCCCTGGGCGTCCGTGCAGCCTCCTTTCAGGGCCAGTGGGCACGGTGAATGGGCTGTGGGGCCTGTCGGGGCGATTAGGAAGCACAAAGCTGAAGGGTTGGCAGCTCAGGATGTGGCTGGGGAAGCTTCTCTGGGCAAACACATAATAAAGGCCCTGCCTGCCCCTCTCACCCTGACCATTGCCAGATTATGTAATTTGTTGATGCTGCAGGTGGCACCCACCCAACCCTCTGAGAACTCTGCCTACACCCAGGAGATGGGTCTCACCACCCCTGCTCGCCCAACACACATGTACATGTTTGCACATGCATGCATGCACACACACACACACACGCCACTGTCCAGAGGGAAGCAGGGACTGGCTTTGGCGTCAGTACTCCAGAAGTTTCTCTCTCTTTTTTTTAAATGCAATCTGTCTTTTCCTTTCTTTCTTTCTTTTTCTTTTTTTTTTTTTTCTTCTTTTTTTGCGGTACGCGGGCCTCTCACTGTTGTGGCCTCTCCCGTTGCGGAGCACAGGCTCCGGACGCGCAGGCTGCCCAGCCATGGCTCACCGGCCCAGCTGCTCCGCGGCATGTGGGATCCTCCCAGACTGGGTCACGAACCCATGTCCCCCGCATCGGCAGGCGGACTCTCAACCACTGTGCCACCAGGGAAGCCCCCTTCTTTCTTTCTTTTATAAAGCTGTTATTTATTTATTTATTTTTGGCTGCGTTGGGTCTTTGTTGCTGCGCACAGACTTTCTCTAGCTGTGGCGAGTGGGGGCTACTCTTCATTGCAGTGCACAGGCTTCTCATTGCAGTGGCTTCTCTTGCTGCAGAGCACGGGCCCTCGAGCGCGTGGGCTTCAGCAGCTGTGGCTCGCAGGCTCTAGAGCACAGGCTCAGTAGCTGTGGTGCACGGGCTTAGTTGCTCCGCGGCATGTGGGATCTTCTCGGACCAGGGTTCGAACCCGTGTACCCTACATTGTCAGGTGGATTCTCAACCACTGCACCACCAGGGAAGTCCACTCCAAAAGTCTTTATTGAGCACCTACTATGTTGCAGGCACCCTTCTAGGTGCTGGGAATACAGCAGTGAAGGAACAGACAAGCCGACTGCCCTGGGGAAGTGGCATTCTGTTAGGAGAGGAGGGCAAAAAACACGACAGATGGATGGCAGGTGACATGGTGAGGTGCGCTCAGGACAAAGACAAGACAAAGCCAGTGAGGAGGAGGATGACAGGAGGGGAGGGAGGGCGCTGGGAGCTGGCACAGGGGTGGGGAGGGCATTTCCAGAGAGCATCAAGTACAAAGCCCTGAGGGGGGCACGGCCCTGATGTGTGTCCTCAAAACAGCACAGAGGCTGGTGGGGCTGGAGCAGCATGGGTGAGGCCAGGAGGAGAGAAGACGGGCAGGGAGGGGACAGCGGCAGACCCAGGGCCTGTGTGACACGGTAGGACTTGAGTTGGCACACAGGGTTTCTGAGGGTGAGCCGGGCTGAAGGCACCCAGTTTCCTATCTTCGAGCAGAGCTGGTGGCCTCTCACCTGTTGAGGCCGTGGCGGGGGGCTGGAGGGGACGTCCGAAGTCCCTGGGCTGCTTCTCCACGCCTGCCCCCTCCCCCGAGATTTGCCCACGCTTTATTCTGAGCTCCCCCAGGGGCTCCAGGAGCAAGAGGAACTGGGCAGGGGGGGACAAGCGCCCTGCCCCCAGTGGCCCAGGCCGGACAGGCCAGGCAGGGCTGTGGCTGCTGAGAAGAGAAAGAAGCACCCGGTACTGCCTGGTGGGCAAAGGTCTGAGCCCTAAGCCAACTTGCCAAGCAGCCCCTACCCGTTCTCCAACTTTTAACTCCGACTGCAGCTTTACACCAACAGAAAAGTTAAGAAACATGCGATGAACACCCATATGCCCTTCAGCTAGACTCACCAATTGTTAGTATTCGTCACAATGCACCCCTCTCTCTCTCTCTCTCTCTCTCTCTCTCTCTCTCTCCGCCCCCCCTCCCCCCGTCCTTCCCTCTCTTCCTCCTTCCCTTCCTTCTCTCTCGCCCTGGAAGGACAGAGTGAGAGAGAGAGGGAGAGAGAGGGAGAGAGAGAGAGAGAGAGAGAGAGAGAGAGAGAGAGAGAGAGAGAGAGAGAGAGAGAGAGAATGGAGGTATATAGGTAGAGCTATCATACTTCAGCCTGTACCCATGTATCGCCCAGAAACAAGGGCATTCTTCTCTACAACAAAAACACCAAACACCGAAATAACCAATATGTTTCAAATTGTTACAATACATTGTTGCAATAAAATCAGCATATAGTCTATCATCTTATAGCCCATATTCTGAATTCCTCAAATGTCTTTATAATGTCCTTTATAGCTGTTTTATTTGGACTTTATTTCAATCTCAGAGTCCATAAAGATTAGGAACATCACTTGCTTTAGTGCCTGACCTAGAATGAACCATGTACACTGCACCACCCACGCCACCTATTTTTCCTTTTATGACATAGACAGATTTAAAGAGACAGCCCCGTTGTCATGTTGAATGTCCCTCCATTTGGGCGAATCTGATTGTTTCCTCGTGATTAGATTAGATTTGGGTGCAACATTTTGGGCAATAACACTAGAGAGGTGAGGTCGCGTCCTTCCCAGCGCATTACATAAGGAGGGAGTCATGCCAGTTTGTCCTGTCATCAGTGATGCTAAATGTGATCATTTGATTAAAGTGCTTCCAGCAGACCTCTCCATTGTAAAGTTAATCTTTCCCTTTGTAAACAATTCATCTGTTTAATGAATGATGATATTTGAGACTGTGTGAGTATACTGTGCAAATTTTCCCCAAATTTTCACACAGTGATTTGAGCAGCTATTGATACCTTGCCTGAATCAATTATTGCATTGGTGGCTGCAAGATGGGAATCTTCCTAATTCTATTACCCTTTCTGCATTCTTCTGTGGAGAAAATTTTCCTCTCCCTCCCCTCCCTTTTTTTGTAAGATTACCACACACTTATGGATTCTTTTATTATTATTACTATTCAATGTATTAAAAAGCCATTATCATCATTGTTCATTTTGATGTTCAAATTGTTCCAAGTTTGACCTGTGGGGGTCCCTTCAAGCTGACTCTTATGTCCCCCAACTTTTTAAAATAACAATTTTATTGAGGCATAGTTGACATATTTAAAGTGTGCAATTTAATAATTGTTTATGTGAATACATCCGGGAAACACATCCATCACTCCCAAAAACCTCCTGGTGCATTCCCATTCTCATTTCATAGTCCTCCCTCCAGCCCTTCACCATCCCCAGGCAACTACTGATCTGCTTTCAGTTACTATTGATTAGTTTGCATTTTCTAGAGCTTTATATATGAGAACTAAAACATTGCCTGCCATGTCAGTAAACAAAAGATGTTGTAGCCATCACGCCATCACATTACAGCTGCCCAGACGGTGAGCCCTGAGGGAACTCAGGATGGAGACAAACGGGGGCTGCTGACTGCCAAGCCCATCTAGCAGTCAGCCACTGCAGCCACCCTCACGTACACCCTGAGGAAACTCAGGGTGAGAAAACACAGGAGGAATGATTTCAGTGAGCCCAGCCTCTTGCATCTTCCCATACATAGAAAATCACTAAATTCCTTAACTTGAGATGTCTGGTTTTCTTTTATTAACAGTAATCCTTTGATGTTCTGACTACCTGGTCTTTTGCTGCAAAAACTTCTGCATATCCTGGCTTACCCCCCTTGCCTCTTTGGAACAGTTTTCTCAGCATTATCTGAGATGCTGTGTCCTGGGTTTACGTTCTCAGAAAGTCCGCCGAATAAAACACAACTCTCAACTTTTAGGTTGTGCATTTTTTTTCAGTTGACAGTATATACAGAATCACTTTTTTGTATTTTTTTTTTTTTAATGTCTGGTTGCTTTTAAGTCTAGTTCCTTTCACTCAGCATGGTACTTTGAGATTCATCCACGTTACTGTGTGTATCGAGTCCATTCCTTTCTGTTGCTGAGTAGCACTCCATTGTATGGATATATCACAATTTGCTTATCTGTATGTTGATTAGTTGAGCATTTGGGTTGTTTCCATTTTGTGGCTATTACATATAAAGCTTCTATGAGCATTCATGTAAATATATGTCCATTCATGGACATATATTTTTTTTCTTTTTTCTTTTTATAAATACATATCAGTGCCACTACTCTTTTTTAAAATTTTAATTAATTAATTAATTAATTTATTTATGGCTGCGTTGTGTCCTCTTTGCTGCACGTGGGCTTTCTCTAGTTGCGGCAAGCGGGGGTCACTCTTCGCTGTGGTTCGTGGTCTTCTCATTGTGGTGGCTTCTCTTGTTGCAGAGCACGGGCTCTAGGCATGTGGGCTTTAGTACTTGTGGCTCGCGTGGTCTAGAGTGCAGGCTCAGTAGTTGTGGTGCATGGGCTTACTTGTTCTGTGGCATGTGGGATCTTCCCAGACCAGGGCTCGAACCCCTGTCCCCTACATTGGCAGGCAGATTCTTAACCACTCAGCCACCAGGGAAGTCCCTATTTATTTTTCTTTTGGGTAAGTGTCTAGGAGTGGAATAGCTTGATCATATGGGAGTTATACATTTAAGTTTTAAGAAACTATCAAAGTGTTTTCAGTGAGGTGATACCATTTTCCATTCCTTCCAGCAGTGTATAGGAGTTCCAGTTCCTCCACATAGCCACCAAGATTGCCATGGTCAGTCTTTTTAATTTTAGCCATTACATTAGGTGTGTAGTGATTATCTCATTGGGGTTTAATTTAATTTTTAAATTAATGACAAGTGATTTTGAGCATCTTTTCATGTACTATTTGCCATTTGTTTATTTTCTCTTGTTACATGTCTTTTCAAATCTCTTGCCCAATTTTTATTGGATTGTTTGTTTTCTTATTGTTCAGTTTTGAGAGTTCTTTAAATATTCCAGATACAAGTCTTTTTTATTAAATATATGCTTTGTAAAGTTTTTTTCCCAGTCTGTGTCTTGTCTTCTCATTCTCTTAGGTGACTCTTGAAGTGCAGAGGTTTTATATTTTGATGTAGTTCAATCCATTCATTTGTTCTTTTATGGATTGTGCCATTGGTGGCATATTTAAGAGCTACTTGCCTAGGTAACACAAAGATTTTCCTATGTTTTCTTCCAGAAGTTTTATTGTTTCACATTTTACACTTAAGTCTATGATCCATTTCTTTCTTTTTTTTGGCCGCGCTGCATGGCATGTGGGATCATAGTTCCTCGACCAGGGATTGAACCCGTGCCCCCTGCAGTGGAAGCGTGGATTCTTAACCGCTGGACCACCAGGGAAGTCCCTCTGTGGTCCACTTTGAGTTAAATTTTGTACACTGTTTGAGGCATAAATTGAATTTTAAAAAAATGTTTATCCAGTTGTTCCAGTACCATTTGTTAAAAATGCTATTCTTTTTCCATTGAATTGCCTTCATAACTTTGTCAAAAATCAGTTGGCCAAATACGTGTGGGTCTATTTTTGGACTCTATTCTGTTATATTGATATACACTCTCTCTTTATGCCAATACCATACTGTTCTGATTACTGTAGCTTCATAATAATTCTTGAAATCAGATAATGTTAGCCTTCTAACTTAGTTCTTTTTAAAATCTGCTTTGACCATTTTAGGTCCTTTATATTTCCATATGAACTTTAAAATCAGCTTGTCCGTTTCTACAGAAAATCCTGCTGAGATTTTGATTGGAATTGCATTGAATCTATAAATCAATTTGGGGAAAATTGCCATCTTAATATTGAGTTCTCTGACCCATGAACAAATACAGCTGAGTCTCTTTATTCCCAGTAGCTATTGTCTATACAATCACCATGAACACCGAATTGGTGAATACTGAGCCATCGCTCCTAGGGAAAATACAGGGTTAGTTTCCTGTGAACCTCTAATCACAGTTTTGTCAACTGATCAATAAGTAAACTTGTTTTATGTGTGTTTCTGTTTAAAGGTATCTTTTGTCATATCTACTGTTTATTTATTAACATTGAATTCACAGCCAACAACATTATAACTCAGGCCTGAACAAAGTTTATCCAACACAGGAGTTTTTGTTAAGGCACCTCCCAGACTTCTTGCACAAAAGAGCACCAGAGAGCACTTCAGCACTATGCTTGGGGGTCATTTTAAAATCACCAACATAAAGGACAAATGTGAAAAACATAGTGCCAAATAGACTGGGAAAAGGACACTTACTAAGAGTCTGAAACAAGAAGACAGAGAGTCGGGAGCTTTCCTTGTGGTGCAGTGGTTAAGAATCTGCCTGCCAATACAGGGGACACAGGTTCGAGCCCTGGTCCGGGAAGATCCCACATGCCGCGGAGCAACTAAGCCTGTGCGCCACAACTACTGAGCCTGCACTCTAGAGCCCATGCGCCACAACTACTGAAGCCCGTGCGCCTAGAGCCTGTACTCTGCAACAAGAGAAGCCACTGCAATGAGAAGCCTTTGCACTGCAACAAAGAGTAGCCCCCACTCGCCGCAACTAGAGAAAGCCCACACAGCAATGAAGACACAACACATACAATAAATAAATAAATAAATTTATTTATTAAAAAAAAAAAAAGAACAGAAGAGTGTCACCTTATTGACCTCAGCTGGGAACACGTGCGTTGTGCTGCCCTGGGCAGCCTGTGAATCTGTGACAGCACTGCCATCGCTGACTTGGGGTCGCAAATGAACTTTAGAGAGTAAGTGAATTCGCGAATGCGGAATCTACAAATGAGAATCGACTTTTTATATCTCTCCATTTGTAGGTTTTCTTTAATTTCTCTCAGCAGTGTTTTATAGTTTTCACTGTAAAAGTCTTACATATGTTTATCCCTAAGTAGTTCATATTTTTTGATGATATTGTAAATGGCATTATTTTTTCTAATTCAATTCCCGATTTTTCATTGCTGGCATAGGGAAATACAATTGATTGTTGTATATTGATCTTGTATCCTGGAACCTTGCTAAACTCAATTAATTCTAGTAGCTTTTTTTTAGATTCTATTGGATTTTCTATATAAATGTCATGTGCTCATCAAGAGTTTTATTTCTTTCTAATCTCATGCGTTTTCTTTCTTTAGTTTTACTTCTTGCCTCTGTGCACTGGCTAGAAACTCCAGTATAGTGTTGGTAAGAGTGGACATCCTTTCTTGTTCTGATCTTAGGGGGAAAGCATTCAGTCTTTTACCATTAAGTATGATGTTAGTGGTAGTTTTTTCATAAACGCCCAAGGAAGGACAAACTTGGAAGGGGTTTAGACCTTGTTGGAAAAGGTGTAGTTCAGCTGCCAGATAGCAGAGAAATTTGATGATTTAGCCAGGCTGCAGCTGGTCTGGAATTCCTGAGCAAGCAATAGGCAACCCTCCAGTGTATACGTGTGGGCACAGCAGGCCTTTAGCCAACAGTGTCTTGGGCACTGGCAGAATGGGCATGTACGGGGCAGGTGGACTTCAGGCTAACCGGACCACACACAGGTCTGCGGAGGGGACACTAGTGGGTCTGTGAGACGCTCCAGGCCATAGGCAACTGCGTGCAGGCCACGAGGGGGCTGCGGTTTCAAGAGGGCTCTGGAAAGGTTATCACTGGGCCAAGGCTGCAAAGTTGCAGATGGATCGCATTCTGTTGCCCATGGCTGGGGTTGGAATCCACCTCAGACCTCCCTCCCTGAGCTGGAAATTGCAGGAAGCCTTTTCCTCCTGCCATGTCCTTCCAGAGCCTTCTACTGAGAGCTTAAATTCATGTTCACTTTAAAGAAGAAATGCATAAAGGAATTCTGTTGCTAATCATACAGCACACATTGAAGGAGCATTTAGAACTGAGAGGCAATAATTAAAACCTGACATAGGTGGGCAGAGCAAAGCTGGCTGGGGAGGGTATGTGAGGGTCTGAAGAAAGGGTGGGGCAGAGAGAAAGTGTCAAAGAAACTGCCCTGGGAAGTGAGTCTGGGGCCCTGAGAGCAGAGAACTGGCTGGCCTCTGAGGTGAAGGCAACTGGCTCAGCTCCGCAGGCATCCACGGCTAACCATCTTTTGTTCCCAGATTACTGTCCATCTGATGACTTGGGAAAACAAAGGACGGCTTTTCTGTGCTGGAATTGGGTGACCTCGTCCCCCAGAGTCCTGTCCATAGGCCTGGCTGCCTGTCCAGAACTATGGGACACAGACACGGACAGGCTGCATCCCACCAGAGACTGGGACCAGCCCCAAGTCTCTTAGCCCCTTAGATCTGTCTTGCCTGGACCAAAGTTCTCAGGATATGTCCTCTGTGTGCCCCTCGCCTGACCCCCCACCTCTGCCTAGCTGCCTTCAGGACTGTCAGCTTGGTGCCAGTTGCGGGCACAGGAACATCCCTGTGATGAGGGAATCAGGTCTAGATGTATTTCATCTATGAATCTGCAGCGCCCAGCAGAGTGGGTGCTCAGTGAATGCTCAAGGCGGCAGGAAGAAAGCGAAGTAGGTGTCGAGGAGCTCTGTGAGTCCATTGAAGAGATCAGTGCTTTTTTTTTTTTTCTTTTCTGTGCTGGAATTGGGTGACCTCGTCCCCCAGAGTCCTGTCCATAGGCCTGGCTGCCTGTCCAGAACTATGGGACACAGACACGGACAGGCTGCATCCCACCAGAGACTGGGACCAGCCCCAAGTCTCTTAGCCCCTTAGATCTGTCTTGCCTGGACCAAAGTTCTCAGGATATGTCCTCTGTGTGCCCCTCGCCTGACCCCCCACCTCTGCCTAGCTGCCTTCAGGACTGTCAGCTTGGTGCCAGTTGCGGGCACAGGAACATCCCTGTGATGAGGGAATCAGGTCTAGATGTATTTCATCTATGAATCTGCAGCGCCCAGCAGAGTGGGTGCTCAGTGAATGCTCAAGGCGGCAGGAAGAAAGCGAAGTAGGTGTCGAGGAGCTCTGTGAGTCCATTGAAGAGATCAGTGCTTTTTTTTTTTTTGCGGTACGCGGGCCTCTCATTGTTGTGGCCTCTCCCGTTGCGGAGCACAGGCTCCGGACGCGCAGGCTCAGCGGCCATGGCTCACGGGCCCAGCCGCTCCACAGCATGTGGGATCTTCCCGGACCGGGGCACGAACCCATGTGCCCTGCATCGGCAGGTGGACTCTCAACCACTGCGCCACCAGGGAAGCCCCACGGTGCTTTTATTCAGTGTTCAAAACACTTTATTTGTATCAGTTCATTGAACTCTCAGAATAATCTTGTGATGGTGTTTATCATCTTCGCCAACTTAGAGGTGAAGACAACGAAGCCCAGAGAGGTTAAATAAGTTGCCAAGGATCACACAGGAAGTGGCAGACCTGGTACTCTAACCAGACACTGTATTTCAGGCCCCACTCTCGTAACTGCCGCAAAATACTGCCTCTTCACCCATCTCTTCTCTATCCTCAGCCCTAGAAGAGTGCTGACACATAGAGGCACTCGATACATATGTATTAACTAAATACCCAGCATCGGGTGGTTGCCCTGCTCGCACCACACAGGTGGCCACTGTCCCAGCTCTGAATAAGGCGGCCTGGATCTCTTCTGGCTAATTTGGTTATTTCCTTTCTTTTTGAGCCCAGGTCTGTAGCGCTGTTATTAATAATGGTAGTACCTAACCTTTATTAGAAGGAGCCACAGGCACACTCGCTACTTGCCTACCCAACACTCAGTCTCCCCTCAACCTTAGTGACAGGTCCACTGCCCCCTTGTGTCCCAGCCTCCTTGGCAGCAGATGTGACCCAGTGCTAAGGTCTAGCCAGTGAGAGGTGAGTGGAAGGGTGGTGTGGGACTTCAGAGAAGTCTCCATAAAAGGACAGGAAAGCTCTCCTCCTCCCTCCCTCCCTCTTTGCTATCACCTGGGATAAGGAGAAAATGCCTGAAACTCCAGCCGGCTTCCTGGACCGGGAGGCAACCTTAAAGGTGGAAGCCACTTGCTGAAGATGTTGGAGCAGGAAGCCAGAAGGAGACCCCCGATGACTCCATGTAATCAGCACCAGAGCCCTGCATTGCCACCTCACACTTCTTGTATGTGAGAGAGAAACTAACTTCCCTCTTGTTTCAGCTGCTGTTATTTGGGGTCTCCTGTTTAGGCAGCCATACCGAATCCTCACAGACACAGGTGCAGTAATTATCTCCATTTCACATATGAGGAAACTGAGTCCTTAAAGAGGTAGAGCCAGTTGGTGTGAACTAGGCAGTCTCATGGCGGGGCGTCTGTGCAGCCCCACTAACTATAGGAGCCTCCCAGCAGAGAGCGGCTGGGCTCTGCCAGCGTGGGAACCAGGAATGCGAAGGTTTTGGCAGTGGCCTTGGTCTGCTGGCTGGGGGAACTGCTCTCTGTGTTCTCACCACATTCGAGTTGTCTGAGCTGGGGCCCTACAGCACTTTGGCAGGGGACCCAGACCATGGTTACTAAATTCCTCATATTTTGATCTGCCCTCAAGGAACCAGTTGACCCAACAGAAGCAATTATTGGAGGCTTTTGCAAGAGGGAAGTGATTCCAGCCCCATGTGAAACATGATGGACGGCTAAGGTCCCCTGACAGGGAATTAGGATCTGAGAGCTGCAAAGATGATCTTGTTTAGCATCTCTCAAAGTGGGCCTCAAAGCATTTTCCCAGAACGCTAGTGTCAGGAGATGTTAATAGGCGTTCAATGTGAAAGCACTGATGATCCAAGAAGCTTGAGAAATAGAACTCACTACAGCACCTCTCATAACCTTTACTGTACATTGGGACATGGAGGGGAGCTTTCCTTAACAGTATATGAACCTTGAGCCTCCCACCCTTTCTTTGAGGAGCACCTTAAAGGATGTCTTTCCTCTGTAAAAAGGATTATCAATATCATTTATGGCTAGTTTACTGCCTGTGAGGCACTATGCTATGGAATATACATGCACTATCATTAATACTCAGAAGAATCTACGAAGTGGGGTAATGGTATTATTGCCATCTCACAGGTGAGGAAACAGAGGCTCAGAGAGTCAAAGGGCTGTCAGCATAAAGCGATAATCCCAGCCTCTGTCTGGCCCTGAGCCCACCATCCGACCCAGAGAGGAGAGACCTTGCCACAACCCGTGGCTGGTTGCAGTGCTGGATCTGGATTCAGGCTTCTTGACTCCTGTTCCAATTGTTTTTTCATACTTTTCTGCTTCTAAATTTATGAACATATGTCAGGTGGTGGGTGATGTCCATCTCCCTGCACTGTCCTTCCCTCCCCCACACCCAGAGTTGTGGCCAAAAGACCAGCTAGAGATGAAGCAGAGCCTCTGGGCCTGGTTCTCCCCCATCACCCTACATGACCTCTTATTCACCCCTGTGGACATGACACATGACCCAGGGCCACATCCCTGAGCTGGACCCATCAGTTCTGGGCCATGCTGTCTACCACAGGCCCAGCTGTAGACTGCTCTGGATGTGTGGTTTTTACATTTTGAAACGGTTGAAGAAAAATAATATTTTGTGATACTGTAGTGCCAGTCATATGAAATCCAAACTTCAGTGTCCACAACTAAAGTCTGATGGGCTCACAGCCACACTCACCTGCTTGCATACTGTGCGTGGCTGCTCGTGTGGGAAAACGGCAGAGCTGGGCAGCGGCAGCAGGGGCCCGGGGCCCGCGAAGCCCCAGGAATTAGGATCTGAGAGCTAAAGTGCTTACTTTGTGGCCCTTGACAGAAAAAGTTGGCGGATTCCTGTTCCAGATGAAAGAAATTAAAGCCCAGTAGTATCATCATCCACATCTGGTGATTCCTTCTCAAGTAGGTGGTTTCATTCCACTTCTCAGGGTTGGCAGGAATGAAATGGACTGTGACTAAACCTCAGGAACAGAGAAGAGTTGCAGGCCAGGCCAAGAGGGTGGAACAGGCTCAGGAGCCCGGGGCTCATGTGATGGGGCTGCCCCTACCCTGCAGGCCCCTGAGCAATTTCCTTCCACGGGGCCATGTTCTTGCAGATACGATGTGCTCTCATCCATGTACTTTGTAAACATGTAGTGAACGCCTACTATGGGCCATATTGGGCACTGTTTAAGGATGTTCACAGACATGCTTGTGTATGTATTATATACATGTACGTAACATAAAACTTTCTGCTGGTGGTAACTGCCCTAAGGAAAAAGAAAGCATGTTAAAGAAATAGAGATGATGATGAGGCGTTTCTTTAAATAAGGGGGCCAGGAGAGCTCTCTCAAGTGCATGAGCAGAGACCTAAATGAAGCAATGAAGTAATGCCTTCCAGGCAGTAGGAACAGCAAGTGCAAAGGCCCTGAGATGGAAATGTCCTGTGTGTGCTTAAAGGACAGCAATAAGGCTGAAATGGCTAGAGGGTAGAGCCTGAGGGGCGCTGGTAGCAAGAGGGTCTGGGGAGTTAGAGGAGGAAGATGGAGAAGAGCCTATAGGCCAAGGAGAGGGTCTGGGTGATCCCCTAAGTGCTGTGGAGGCCATGACCTGTTCTGATGATTTAAAAGGAAATCTGTGTGGAGGCTGGATTGAGGGGTGGGTCTCAATGCCACAGGCCCTCCTTTGGGTCCTCAGGGACGATACGATGAGGCAAAGACCTCCTGGGAGGCGGGAAGATGCTGCAACTCTCCAAGTCGAAAGACTAACAAAGGCTGGGGTGCTGTGCCCACTGCAGTCTGTCAGGGCACTGCAGGCTGGGGGCCGCAGCACAGCCTGGAGAGGGCTGGGGGCCCGGGTCAGACAGCAGGTTGGACCAAGCGCAGGTTGGATCAAGCCTCTGGCCTCACCTCGTCCAGCGCGTTCCCACCACGCTCGCTCCACAGCCTGGGAACTTCCCTCTGTCTCAGGCCGGGCACACCACGGTGCACCTGTCTTCTCTGAGTCCTTCCTCCTCTGGATCTGGAGCTCCTGGCCCGCAGGGCCTACCTGGTTCACAAGCACCGAGTAGGTGGCTGGAAGCAGCTATCTACCCAATGACTGAGCCAGAGGCTGGAGTCGGAGGGACTTGTGGGAGCAGGGTTGGCGGGGACAGGCAGTGAGGGCCCGGATGTGTGACCTCTCCTTCCATGGGAGAAGAGCTTTCCAGATCCCTCCCTCCAGGGCCTGGGAGACGCACTCTCTCCTCGGCAGAGCCTGGCCTCGAGAGACCCCGTGTCATAGTGATGCGTCCCACGTTCCTCATCACCCGCGCCCAAACCCGACACACAGTGAGCCCCTCAAAGCCCCTCCATTTCCGATCCCGGCCCTAATTAACCCCACAGTGCCCAAGGCATGGGGAGAGAAGGAAATGCCCTGGAGTACCCACCACGTATGTGGCATGAAAACCTTCAGTCCTGCCAACCATCATATGAAGGGGATATTTACTACTTTGCAGATGAGAAAGTCAAGTCAGAAAGGCGATCTGCCTCAAGGTCAAGGAGCCAACAAAACAGCAGTTAGTGTGCGTTCTCTGAACGCAAGTTCAGAACGTTTTCTGCACCCCACGCCTGCTGGAGCACTGACTGGATCTGAATCTAAAGTAGCTATTTACTATTCTCCCTTACCCGCCATTAGCAGTATAGTGATGAAGACATCTGTAACACCCACTAGGACGACCACAAAAGACAGTAACAAGTGTGGGCAAGGATGTGGAGAAAGTGAAACCCTCGCACATGGCTGGTGGGAATGTAAAATAGTGCACCCTCTCTGGAAAACAATTCGGCAGGTTCTCAGAAATTATGCTTCTTTACCATATGATGCAGTTAGTCTACTGCCAGGTATGTATGTGCTGAAGAGCATTAAAAACACAGGTCCATGTAAAAACCTGTACATGAATCTGCATATTAGCATTATTTGTAATAGCCAAAAAGTGGAAAAAATCCAAATGTCTATCAATTGGTGAGTGGATCCATAAAATGTGGTATTTCCATGCAATGGAATACTATTCAGCAATAAAAAGGAACAAAGCACTGGTATGTGCTAATGACGTGGATGAGCCTTGAAAACATTATGAAGTGAAAGAGGCCAGACACAAAAGGCCACACACTGTGATTCCACTTATATGGAATGTTCAGAACAGGCAAATCCATAGACACAAAAGGCAGATTACTGGTTGCCTACGGCTGTGGGGTGGGAGGAGCGTGCTTGGGAGGGGATGACTGCAAATAGGCATGGGTTTCTCTTTTGAGGCGATAAAAATGTTCTGGAATTAGACAGTGGTGATGGTTGCACAACTCTGAATATGCTAAAAACCACTGTCGTGTACACTTCAAAAGGGTGAATTACCTCAGCAGTTATTAAAAAAAAAAATGTACTTATGGGTTGTTCTCCTAGCTCCAGGCTACTGCCCAGGCTAAGCACAGAAGTATCCTTTGCCAGAAGCTTCATCCCCAGCAGCCACTGGACACCAAAGCCCGGGCCTGGAATGCAGCCTGTTCACTTTCAGATTAGGCAGGGAGCCCCGTCTTATCTTCTCCTCTAAACCTACATTCCAAAGTCCTGACTCTGTCCTCCTGCAGCTCTATTATTCCTGGGCTCACCAATGTCCTCCGGAAGAGCCCAGGTGGTGGGTCCCACGTCAAACACCAACCCTTTCCAGACTTGTAAGCTTTACTG
>NW_006792177.1:1184282-1184734 GCF_000442215.2 Lipotes vexillifer | reverse complement strand
CAGCAGGCTCCGGGAGAATCCCAAACCTCTCTTTGGAAAAAGCAACTATAGAACCATTTGTTGAGAGCCTCCTAAGTGTTGGGCCCAATACTAGGTTTTTATGAGCCCTCAGCTGCTCTGAAGGTAGTTATCACCCACCACCACTGTACACGGGTACACGAGGAAAGGGACGTGCAGCCAGGCTGACCCGCCTGTCCCAGCCGGCATGTGGCGTGTGGCTTTTGCTGGTGTACCAAGCACTCGGCAGTCTGGATTTCTCTGGGCTTTAGTTTTCTCCTCAGCAAAGGGGCACACACCACATCTACCACACAGGCCAGTGAAGGTAACAGAAGCGCCCGACTTTTAATAAAAGCCAGTCCTTACTCCATATGGAATGTGGTTTCTGCTGGCCAGGCGGAGGGAGATAGATGGGCTATGTGCTCTGCCCTGCGCCCCTCCCACCCACCCCCACC
>NW_006792177.1:1182742-1184251 GCF_000442215.2 Lipotes vexillifer | reverse complement strand
CCCCCCCCCGGCCAATCACTGGTCCCCGGACACGGGTGCTACCCCCTCACCTACAGAGCTCTTTCGCCCAGCTCCTTTGAGAGCCTGTCTCACAGCTAAGCGGAAAAAAGAAAAATGTCCCCTTCCCCTTGCTGCCATGGTTGGGAGACTCATTTCTACATTAAAAATCCCTGAGGGCAGAACTTGCAGAAGCACACAGATGGGGCTGGAAGGGCCTTTGGATGTCTGGGGGGCCGGCAATGCTGGCTGGGCCCTGGGCCCTGGGCGCCTGGGGAGAGCAGACCAGGCCTGGTGTGGCTTCCTGTCCCAGGTGTGGATGGGGAGGACCACCCAAGGCCAGCAGGCGTCTTCTCATCAAGCAGCCGAGTGTCCTCTTCTCCCGCCGCTCACGCAACCAGGACCCAAACAAGCTCCTCCAAACAGGAGGCGACAAAACCACAAAGCACTTCTTTTCAAGTCACGTATGGCTTCTTTGACCCCATCAAATAACTTTATTCACACAAACGTCCCTTAATTTACAAAGCCTCAGTCATTCATACACATTAGGGGGATCCACAGTGTTCAAGGAACTTAAATATAATGTATCATACCAACCCAAGTAAACCAAGTACAAAAAATATTCATATATAAAGTTGTTCACACGTAGGTCCTAGATTACCAGCTTCTGTGCAAAAAAAGAAAATAAAGAAAATAGATTTACTAACTAGTCTTTGAAACTAACCTTGTGCCTGGGTTAAACCCTCCCTCACACCCAAGTCGGCCCCACACGAATACGAATCATTGCAGCAACATCCTCTCCTGCTCTGATGGAAAGAGGCGCCTGGTACACAAAACGATTTCTTTAAAATGTCCCTAAATGAACTCCCTTCCTCCTGTGGCCTCTCAGGGAAAAAGACGCGGGGGCCTCCTTCCCATTACCCCCAGTCTAAGGACTCACGGAGCTGCTGGCAGTGGATTCATCCCTCGGCTATGGATGCTGACATCAGCCAACCTCACGGCACATCCTGGTCCCCTGCCTCCCAGGGCATCTCTCCAGACAGGAGCCCTGGCCATCTAAGCCTGGCAGGGCAGGATCAGAGACGGCCCGCACTGTCCCAAAGGCTGTGCCTCAGCCACAAGCCAGGGGCCTGGAGAGCGGAGCAGTGTTAAGCTCAGCTCTTCTCAGGTCTCCAGGTCCTAGGAGACTCCAGCAGCTGGGCCCCCAGACAGGCCCAGGACAGGGAAGGAACAAGAACCCGAGCCCCACTTAGAGGCAGAGCCACCAGTGCCCCCAAGATGGGCAGGGAGGGAGCGGCACACGAGGAGCAAAGGTGGGTGGCGCACTTGGTGGTTAGGGCTGGGAGCCCGGGTGGCGGAGCCGAGAGTTAGGGGTGGAGGCCCAACTCCTACCTCTCCAAGCTTCCTAAGGCTGAAACCCAGACATCCACCCAAGTAAGATCTGTCTTCTAAAAAGGTGAACAGCCAACAGCAGGAAAAGAAAGAAGATTCCCACAATGCCCGCTCTTTCCC
>NW_006792177.1:1149693-1182714 GCF_000442215.2 Lipotes vexillifer | reverse complement strand
CTTTCCCTTTTCTTAGAAAAAGACTCAAGCAAAAAAAAAAATTATCTTATTGCTCCAAACACTGGTTTTCTAGGAGACGCCTAAGTTAAGGAGCGAGATCCCGGAGGAAGAGAATGAGGGGCGGGGAATGAGGCTGTGAGGAAGGTGGTGAGTGGTCTTAGCACCGCAGGGTCGGGGGCAGAGGGGGTGCAGGGCCTGTGCCCCGGTCCCCTGCCTTCATTCGCTCTGGGGTCACCACTGGCAGTGCCATAAAGGAGCCAGGCGCCGTCCAGAGGGTCAAATCTCCACCCAGCATGGGGCACATTTCTCCTCCAGCTGTAAACACGGTATTTCTTAAGTAAACATTTAATACACTCCCTCAGAAAGGCAGCCATGGGGGCACGAACCACACGTGGGTGAGAGGAAAGAATTCCATTCTCTTGTCCCAGTGCCTCTGGGATGAGGGTGCTAAGGCCTGCGACCTTAGTCCCGGGGCCCAGGAGGGGGTCAGATGGAGCTGGTCTCCAAGGAAGAGACTGCATCCTCCCGGCTGGAGGTAAGAGGCGGGACGTGCTGGGGAGGAGGTGGCAGAGAGTGCACCTGTCTGCAGCACAGCCCTGTCCTCAGCAGAAGCTGCTAGTGAGCGCCCTGTGGTGGCTGGGGGTCACGTGCCTGGCTGCAGCTCTTAGGAAGGGATGGGGCAAAGACCAGGGCGTCCATCCTCCCACGAGGCTATCTGTGGGTGGGGGGTAAGAGTTTGAGTGGCAGATGAACACCGAGAGGGAGAAAGAAGCCTTGTCCTGCCAACTGAGCCAGGCGGTCTGAAGACCGGGGCGTTCATCCTCCCACGAGGCTATCTGTGGGCGGGGGGTGAGAGTTTAAGAGGCAGATGAACACCGAGAGGGAGAAAGAAGGCTTGTACTGCCAACTGAGCCAGGCAGTGGAGCGGGGAGGGCAATGGAATAAGGCACTATGATCTGTCTTGCTGATTCCTCTCACTGAGGGGGAATGGAGCTCAGATCCGTAGGGCTGAGGCCCAGATCCTCCCTCCAAAGGCTATCCTTTTCACAGATCCCAGGAGACAAGAATAACTGACTGCTATTTTAAGGGTTGGAAACTCCTAGAACTTGGACAGGACTAACAAATTGGTGGCGCTGAGATGATGCTCCCCAGAGCGGCTGCCAGGCCCGAGACCCAGGTAAAAGGCAGGAAGAGACGACAAGGCTGACTCCAGTGGTAAGAGGTGAAGAGTGCCTAAGGGAGAGGACGGCTACCTGGGCCTAACCCAAGCTAGTCTGCCGACTGGGCAGAGCCAGCCTTGACTTCGGGCTGACTTCCACCCGGGTGCTGGGTGTCCGAGGTGGATGAAGTGGAGAACAGGGGAGGGAGAAGAGAGACAGGCACTTGGGGCTAACAAGGTGGGCCTCAGGAGCTAGGGAAGGAGGTCCTGCCACCAAGCAAGGACGGGCTGGGAGTCCTGCAAGACAAGGGTACGTGGAGCCTGGCTACCCCGACCGAGGCTGCCCACCTCACCCGAAAGGTATGGCCACCTGTGACCTACAGCTCCAAGACCTTAGTCAGAGCTAAGAGACCTGGGGAGGGCGGAAGGGAAGGATAAGCAAAAGGTAAATAACCTGTTAGGCTTGAACCCTCACTAGGACTTCAGAGTGTGGGCTACGGTCAGGGACAGGTGAGGGTGCCAAGTCCGGGGACTATTGTTCCCACGTGCTCATGGACAGACAGCTGCCCCAGAGGGAAGGTGGCGAGGTGGGGCAGAGAAGGGGTGCACACTGCAGTTAGGGGATGTGCTCTCCCAGCTGCAGCTCAGAGTAGACTCTAGGTTATCTGAGAAGTCAGAGGGAAGAGACAAGAGACAGACAGGTGATGACAAAGAGGGAGGGGAGGGAAGGGCCTAGTCACCTCCTGCTGCCCCGCAGGATCCTGCTAAGCACAGCTAGCCATCTGCCCAGGAGGAGGAAGAGGACTTGAGAAAAGGCGGAAAGAATGTGAGCAAACATGTTGCTGGGTTTGCAAGTCTGGGCTGATGCTGTGCTGGTCTCTCCTAAACTCCCAGGGCCGAAGGGCTGCGGCTCTGGGGGGAAGCCCTCCTTGGTCACATACCAACTTAAATGCCCTCCAACATCTCCCCTATCCATCCTATGCTGGTTTAGAGAAAACAAACAAAAACAACTAAACACAAAAGAATTCCTTTTCCCCTCCTTGCTTTGCTGTAATGCGGTGAGAAGCCAGGTGAGGGGCAACAGGGACAGCTCTCCCTCTCCTGGAAAGGGGAGAGGACACCCCACTTCAGAAGTCCAGGAGTAGGGAGGTTGCAAAAGTCGTTGGAGAACGGAAGAAAGGCTACAGACAGACACTGGAGGTGGGGTCACAGGGTCACAGCCAACAAGCCCACAGGCACCTAATGGCCATGGTCCACCCCGTCAGCCAGGTCCATCCTTTCCCATCAGACACATTTACACTGAGGGTAGCCCCTAACAGTAAGTCCCTGCAGTGAGGGAGATGATGCTCGGCACTGTCACCATATGTGACACCATGGGGCTGGCACACAGGGCACACCCCTTGCTGTGAGATGACAGTGGCAGCCGGTTCAGGACACCCTGTTCCTATGGCAATGGTCAAACTGGGTCTTGGGGACTCAGGCGGTGTCTGACGACCTGGACATCTGGCGGGTACATCTGGGAAGACGACGATCCAGGAGGCAGGAGGTGATGGGTGCTGAGCTCACAGGACTGACAGATGCCTGCCGAAGACCCACCTGTGTCCCAGGCAGAGGTTTGGCACACAGTTTTCTCTGGGAATCATCCTCTGGGAGGAAGATCACTAACAGAAAGGTAGGCTTGTAGAGCTGGGGTGGGCTGGCCGTTCAAACGCCAGGCAGTACGAGATGATCACCCTCTGTCCCTTCCCCCCTCAGAACTCCTGGTTTTAAAGGGCAGTAGAGGGAATGGATTCCCTCTGTAAGTCCTGGTGTGGCCCTGGGCTTCCAACTGCTTAAAGAGGACAAACCCAAAATACAGATCTTCTTTCTCGAGTTCTCCTGGCCAAGCCCTGGTCCTCCCCTTCCAGGTGGTTCTTGGCCTCTGATCATCTCCAAGGCCCAAGGGCCAGCCAGGAGCAGGCCACCAGGGAGTCCAGCAGTTCCTGCACCTGGTGGGGAGGCAGCACAGAGGCCTCCTTCTGGCTTCATGCCCCCCATTCCAGGAGAAATCCCCAAATTCTCCATGGAGGGGCAGGCCTTCTCTGGGGAGGTGAGGTGTTATAAGCAGAACTAAGAGATGGGTAAAAGAAAGACAGGAAAAATAAAGGACAAAAACAAAATAGCTCCCTAACCCCTTATAAAAATTAAAAATGAAATTTATACATATGCTTTGTCCATATTGAGTTTCTTTAAAGAAATTGATGCCTGTCCACAGCATAGCTTCCTGTTCTTCTGAAGTCTTAATCGTTTAAATTTAAAAAAAAAGGGGGGGGGGAGGAAGACAAAAAAAATAAAAATAAAAAAATTAAGCAAAACTAAAAGGAGGGGGAAAACCCAAACAAAAGCTTCACATTGCTGGAGATCCAGCTGTTGGGAGATCACCAACCGGCCAAGCCACCGCCTGTACCCTCTGCCGTCCTCTGTGCGAGACATGATGAGACTGTGGGTCCCGAGGATCAACCTGAAAGACAGAAAGCAGGAAGAGTGGACGTGGGTCAGTGGGCATGGGGCACCTCCAAGCTCCAGAGCCCCCACTAGGTACCAGCACCCAACCCCGATGAACTCCAGAGCCGTGCCATGCTAGGAGCCGGGGGAGCTGGGTTCTAAGCGCTCTCTATGAAGTGAATCCAGCCTCACTACAACCACCACGCCGTGGACACGTTATCCCCCTTTTCAGATAAACTGTGGTGCGACTTAAGCACCACGCCCCAAGTCACATCACTGGAGGGGCAGACTCCAGCTGGAAACCCAGGCACGCTGGCCCCAGCTACAAATCCGAGCACAAACCCCACCCCTCTGTCCTGGCTTCCCCTCACTGTTAGAAGAAAGATGCCCCAGGACCCAAGCGTTCTGTCCCCGCAGCCTTGGCAGCCCAAGTTCCCTCACCCCCCACCCACCCCGCTCTGTGACCAATCATGCTGCACTGGAAGTTCACAGCAACCCTCTTACCCCATTTCAGAGACAAGAAAATTGAGGCTCAGGCCTCTGAGAACCTGCACCAGGCTACCCACCCAGGTCACAGAGGGGCCAGAGTCCAAAAGGCAGGGGTAGTGTTGGTCTCTGAGCCGCCCGCTGGGCCCCAGGCTGCAGGACACTGCCGTGCTTAGGAAGGAGGCTGCAGCCAGCACTGTGGTCCAGTCCACAGTCTCTGCCACTGGACTGTGGGCAAATTTGAGTCCTCTGGTTCTTTGGTCTTGTCACCTGTACCACATCACAGGTTACTACAAGGACCAAATGAACTAATACATGGAAAACTTACAACAGTGCCTGGCTGTATTGTTATTAGCTATTATTTGGGAATGGCCTTGGTGCCAGGCCTCAGAATGAGACCAGCGGCCAGCCCTTCAGGGACCTGTTCTAATGGAGGCCTAGAATACAAGAACCTGCAGAGATTAGCCCTGGGCCAGCCCCCACCCTGCCCAGCCCAACTTTCCCAGTCTGAGCCTGATTAGAGCTAAGTATAGCCCTAATACTGGGCAGGCGGGCCACCCAGGGCAGCAATGCTCCGTGGCGACCCATGGTCTCATCAGAGTTTCCAAGTGCCCACGCTCACCCTGAATGACTTAATCAGACAGTCTAGTCTTACTCAGTGTGTGTGAAATCCCCCCACTGGCTTCAAGGCTCAGTAAGCTCGCTGCAGCCTGACAGGTATGCCCCCCCCCCACCAGCCCTGCATCCTCCCCAACATTGCCTGCCGCCTGTACAGTCATATCACACTGGCCTGTCATCCTCAGGTCCCAGGGAGATGCCTGGCTAGTCCTCACGAGAGGCAGCAGGGTACTGCAATATTGGACAGTTTTACTTCTCAGGGTCAGCCTTCATTTCCTCCTCTGAGAAATGGGGGCTTGTCTTCGAGGTTTGAGTGGAATACCGACTGTGAAGTACCTGGCCCACGGCAGGACCCAACTCCTCGACATCCCATCCTCTCCCAGCCATTTGTCCCCAACCAGAAATTATGAATGTGTCAGGCTTAACAGGCCGCGGTCCTCAGCCAGTGAACCATCCAAGCTGCTTCCAGCCGGGTGAAGGTGCCACGGCAAGGACACGCACTCCACTGGAGGAGTATGACAAAACCTTCTAGAAAGCAATTTGGCAACGTTATCAGAGCTTCAAATGTATTTAGACCCTATAATTACACTTCTGGAAATCTAGTCTAACTGATTATCCTAAATATGAAAAGGACTTTATGAATAAAGATGTCCACTGAAGCAGTATTTAAATTGAGGTAATAATCGCAAATCCAAAAATGAGAGATGGAAGCAAATGACCCATCTACTCAATGATACATTACAGAGGAAATGAGAAAGCTGTGTGGCATTTTTTTTTTTTTTTTTTTTTTTTTTGCGGTACGCAGGCCTCTCACTGTTGCGGCCCCTCCCGTTGCGGAGCACAGGCTCTGGATGCGCAGGCTCAGCGGCCATGGCTCACGGGCCCAGCCGCTCCGTGGCATGTGGGACCTTCCCAGACCGGGGCACGAACCCGTGTCCCCTGCATCGGCAGGCGGACTCTCAACCACCGCGCCACCAGGGAAGCCCTGTGTGGCATTTTGAACAACAGTATGGCAGAAGCATTTCCATGGGTTAAGTGGAAAAAAGCAGGCTATGAAGTTCTGTGACATATGACCATAACTATGTAAAAAATAAAAACCTCCAAGTATAGGAAATCTGGCAAGAAAATACATCAATATATTACACTTGTCATGGGTGGATTTTCCTCTTCCTCCACCCTCCCTCTGTATTTTTAATACTGAGTACACATCATATTGTCACACTTCACTTTTTTTTTTTTGCGGTACGCGGGCTTCTCACTGTTGTGGCCTCTCCCGTTGCGGAGCACAGGCTCCGGACGCGCAGGCTCAGCGGCCATGGCTCACGGGCCCAGCCGCTCCGCGGCATGTGGGATCTTCCGGGACCGGGGCACAAACCCGTGTCCCCTGCATCGGCAGGCGGACTCTCAACCACTGTGCCACCAGGGAAGTCCCACACTTCACTTTTTAATGGGAAAAAAAAAGTGTACTTTAATGAATAAAGATAGCTGGCAGCCCCATGAGAAAGGTCCCTGGAGTAGCGAGGGGTCCGAGACCAGACCCAGGCTCTTCTTTGGCCTCTTCCACACACAGTGGACAGTGGAGAATCTTCCACACCTGTCAGACGAGAGGCTAGACTGTGTGATTCCTTCCTCCACTGCACAGGTGAGGGGTGACTCAGGGTCCATGTGTGGAATCAAGTGGGGATGGATGATAAAGGCATTGGAAAAGTATTTGATCAAAGTATTTGAACTCAGGCCCAGCCTTTTATTCTACTGCTTCTGTTTCCCTGCCTGTTAATTCCCCTCAACAAACATCCACTGGTGGGTCTTATATGCCAGTTTTGACTTGGAAAAATACAATCGTCATGAGCACATCCTGTGATGGTCCAGCAGCCACCTCTTATTCAGCAGGCCTAAGGGCCTTCTCCTGTTGCTTTCAGTAGATGAAGCAGAGCAACCAGAAGATGGGGGGAGGGACGGCTTGGGGGAACCTCACCATCTAAGATGCTAAGTCCTTGTGAGATACAAGAAAGGCCCGGGAAGTTGTATGGTCATGTGTGATTTGCTAAGATAATCTTTGGAACCAGTTATGACCTGTTTAACACTGCTTTCCTACCTCCCCTGGTTGGACCCAAGCTGAGGACAACCTCAAACGGATGACCATCACAGCAGGAAGGTGACGCACGGCAGCAGAAAAGCAGTGTGGACAGGGAGGCAGAAGTCTCTTTACATAATAAACTAGCAGAACAGACTGTGCCTGCAAAAGGTCACACCAAGCACCCAGCACTGCGAGAGTGCCTGACACCAGCGTCATGACCACTCTAACCCTGGCTCCCCTGCCAGGAAGTGGCTGACATTTCCCACAGGCTCCTCCACACTCCCTCCCTCCAGCTTTGGCACTGGCTCTGGCCCTCCTGGTAGGACGCCTCAGGATAGGTTTGCCTCCTTCTGCCCAGTGGGCAGGGACGAGAGAAATAGGGATCCTTCTTCCACAGAGAGAACCCTGGCTTTGCATTCCTTTCCCGTCTTCCATTAGAGAAGGTGCACCTTCCCCCAGGGAGCCAATAGCTGCGACCTCCCTGGAAAGGGGAGGTGGGTGGGTGGGGTGGGGCTTTCTACAGCCCCAGGTAGGAAGGGCTCAGACCACGTGGTTCTGGGGTAAAGCAGCAGCAGGCCCTCCCAGGCACCTGCTGGAACAATGAATAGTTTAGGTCCCAGCCCAGTGGGCCCTTGCCCTTCGTCCTAGTAGATGCCACACCTCCACTCCGACTGCCTGATTGCCGGCGTCAGGCAGGACTTGCCATGTCCCTTTCAGTTGGAACGCTGACTTCTGACCACAGAGCCCTCCTAGAGGGCAAAGCCACCCCTCTGAGCACAATGAAAAACAGTGATGTGGTTAACCTGCAGGTGACGCCTGCAGTGCACTCCCATCTCTCACCTGCCTGACAAGCTCATCCAGCGAGGAGTTAACAAGTGAACAGGCCCAGAGATGGAGCCACTTGCCCCACACCAGAGCAGCAGGACTGGCACTCAGCCCCGTCTTCTCCAGTCTCACTGCCCACAGCCTTTCTACTACGAGCCTCCATTTAGTGCTTCCAGAGCCGGCTCTGCCGTGGCTCTAACAGCCTGCATTTGAGATGGTCCCCTGGGGGAAAGGTGTCCAGGAAGGTGCTGGCAAATGCTTCCCTTTCTTATTTCAGCTCTCGGACTAAGTTCCCTCAGTACATCCGAGCTCCTTATTTCTCTATGATGATCGTAACAGCAATCACTTACTCAGCATTGAATATGTGCAGGCATGTTCTACAATGGATAAAGGTAGGACACTTTTTTTTTGTTTTTTTTAGGACACTTTTATATGTAACAACTTGGTAAGGCTGTGTAGGAGGGCTGACAGCCTTACCAAGTTGTTACATATAAAAGTGTCCTACCTTTATCCATTGTCTCCCAGCGAGCCATGCCCTGCTGTATCCTGGGCCTGCCACTTGCAGCCATGAGAGCGTGTGTCCTCGTTGTGCTACGTGGGCTGCAGGTTGGGCTCAGCTGACACACATAGAGCCCCCCTCCTCTTGGTGACATTCGTCCACTTTAAGGGAGACTCAGGTTCTGCTTGAAAGCCTGTAGAAGAGGGACCTCACCATGCTGCTGTTCTGTTTGGAAGGGCCCTGGTGCAGGAGCTGGAGTCGCCCTCCCACCCTAGCCCCCCATCACAGCGCCCAGGCCTCTTTTGCCTGGGAAGCCCGCAAAGCACTCCTGTGCTGCCTTCTGCTTAGGGTGTTTCCTCAATCGAGAAGGAGCCTACAAAGCTCGTCTTGATTCTCAGTACTCCTTGGGCCCTGAGAATCTGAATGTTGAGGATATTCTCCCAGAAAAATTCACGTGACTTACACACACTGAGATGCTTCCTGTGCCTTCAAGGGGATTGCTGTGTGTGCATCCTTGGAGTTAGAAGGACCCTGGGTAAGGACCCCTGGTCCCAAGCCCCTCAGCACATGAAGAAACCAGGTCCCCAGAGAAGAGTGGGGAGAGCTCGATGAGACTGGAAGCCGGCTTTCCCACCTGTACTCTCAACACTGGGCGGGTCAGTGTCTCTTTTTAAAAAAAAAAAAATATATATATATTGCATTGGGTCTTTGTTGCTGCGCGCAGGCTTTCTCTAGTTGTGGCGAACGGGGGCTACTCTTCATTGTGGTGCACGGGTTTCTCATTGCAGTGGCTTCTCTTGTTGAGGAGCACAGGCTCTAGGCGCACGGGCTTCAGTAGTTGCAGTGCGCAGGATTAGTTGCTCCACGGCACGTGGGATCTTCCCGGACCAGGGCTCGAACCCGTGTCCCCTGCACTGGCAGTCAGATTCTTAACCACTGCGCCACCAGGGAAGTCCCAATGTGTCTTAAGAGGCTGCCATGTGGGGCTGCACTCCTCCGGTTGTGTCTGCTGTCACAGCCTGGGTGACAGTGTGCCTTTCAGAGAACTCACTGAGCACTTGCTCTGGACGAGCGTAAGTAGGTGAGGAGGATGTGAAAGATGGGAGGGGTGGCTTCTTAGGCAAAGGACAAGTCCTCTGGCTGCACAAGGGCAGGTGCTTAGTTCCTCATGGGGCTGCCCTGTCCTACTGCCTGTTTCCGTAGTCCATGTCCTTCCATTGTGGAGAATGGGAGGCCGCCAGGTATGAACTCCACCACTTCTTGAGCCACTTGTCAGCTAAGGAGAGTTGTTGGACATTTCTGCCATTTTGCAGATGACTGGGTGTGGAAGGAGGCCACAGTGGTTCTTTAAGATCTGGGAAGTCCAAAGAGTTGAGGCCAAACCCAAGTCTTCCAGTCCTTCTCATTAACCTCTTACTGTGGCTGATTTAGACTGGGGACATTCTCTGAAGCCAGGCCGGCTCCAGCTAGCTGCAGCTGGATTTCAAGCTCCCTCTCCAGATGAAACAGTCTGTGTGCAGACTGCGGGCTGTGCCCTTCCCCTGTGAGGGCCGGCCTCCCGTGGGGAAGTGGGTATGGGGGGAGTTGTGGAGGAGCCTGCTGGTTCTGTCCCTGATAGGCTGTGTTGTGTCAGGAAAACCCTTGCTCCCCGTGTGCCCATTTCGCCGACTGGGCTCTGAGGGTGGGGTGGGGACACAGTGGAGTGCGGGAGAAAAATAGCTCCAGTGAAACCCCAGCCGCTCCCTTCGCAGCCACTGGAGGCTGGAGAGGCAGCCGACCTCCTGGGGTGGGGTGAGCATCCCTCTGTGCACCTGGCTTGTTGGGATGTTTGATAGGAACTCAACCAAAGGCAGGGGTTTTATAGCCATATTTTTATGGTAAACTCCTGTCGTGCTGAATGAATGATTCCGTGAAGTTTGTGAATTAACTTTTTATTGCCATATGCTAACTCCCAGTTCCTATCAGTCACCCAGTATTCGAGCTCCTTCTGTGCTTGGCAACCTGAGAGTCTTTAGAGGAGCAGAGGGTTGTCTCTGTCCCCCAGGAAGCTTGTAGTTAGGGGGTGGTGAGAGGAGGCGCAGCATGGTTAGTGGGGAGTCTGTGGTCTTCCTGTGCCTACTCACCAGAGAACAGAGAAGAGTCCCTACCGAGGCTGGGCCCCTGGGAATGCTTCCTGGAGGAGGAATGCACCATCTGAGCTGACAGCAAGGCGAAAGGGGGTGCAACCAGACTCGCAATTCCTGAGGCCCGAAGCAGAAAGGACACTGTCTCCTCCAGAGAAGACTAATATGAGGCCAGTTTATCTTGTCTGGAATTTTTGCCTGAGCGAATGACTTTTGTGAGGTTTTTGGTTTGGAGGATGTGATGTAAGGCTGCCATCGCAGCTTGATTAAGTACCTCCTGCGTATCTCACTGACAGAGTTACAAAGTGTCACTGGGCTTCACACCCTGCAAGGTAGACATTTCCACATTGTAGGTTAAGAAAACAGACTTGATAAAGAGAGCTAGTAATTGGCTGAGCTGGGGTTTAAACCTTAGATCTTCCCAATCCAAAGCCCAAGCCCTTGACAGAGGCACCAGACTACCTGTGCTCTTTGAATGGTACTCCCGCCACACTGGGGACCTGCTCCTGCACTTCTGCCTTGTTTTGGTCCCCTGGTCAGGACTCATACTAGAGACCGCAACCACGGCCTTCCATGTTGTTGTCCCTATCTGCTGTGACGCTCCTGCTGGGTAAGCTTCGGTGCTCTCTGACCTCCCATCCCTTTCCCTAATGCCATTCCCCTTTTGTAGACCTGGAGACTGAAGGCACCATTATCCCATTCATGTCTACTTCATTTTCTTTTACCCTGATGACAGGACCTCGTATGCTGTGCCATGCGCCACCCACAGCACAGTTGTCCCTGGTTTTGCCCTACTGTGAACACCACTGTTGCTTAGCTGAGCCTTAGAGGAATGATGCACCAAGCTTGGCTCCCTGGCCTCAGTCCCTCTGACAGAGTAGAGCAGACAGAAGTGCCGGAGCCGCTGATCCCCCCAGGGTGGTATGTTGATATCTGAGTATGAAAAGCCAGCTGTCTGGTGTATGAAACAAATGAAAAATGACTCATTTTGAAACTAATCTTGCTTAGAAGGAGAGGCCTGCCCTCTGTGACCCTGAGATTACCTTGCCTCTGGGCTTCTCCAGCATGTTATGCTGAAAATAAATAACCTGAGCCTCAGTTTGCTCATCTGTAAAATGGGGATAATTCCTACATGGTCCTTTGCCTGGACAAAGGAGGCTTTGCATATCAGGCCTTGCATAGTGTCTAGTTTATCACAGACATCATTAACTACAGTGATAAGACCAGGCTGGATGTTAGGGGAGCTTAGGTAAGGGTGAGTTCTTGGCTTCCCACCCAGTAAACCACGACTTGAGTATGCCAGTCAGATGACTTTCTTTCCTGTTAAATAGGTGAGAGGCAGAGAGGAATAGAGAAAACTAGACTTTAGATTTGAATCCCAGTTAACCATTTGCTACCCATTTAACCTTTTGCAACTTGCTACTTGTTGCTAAAAGTTGCAACTTGCAACTTTTCTGAGACTAAAATTCCTCATCCGTGGGGAGAGCCTTTTTCATGGATAGATGTGTCTGTATAAAGTAAAGAGAGTATTGTGATGACTCTTGCTCAGCGTTCCTGCTTACCCTAGCACAGAGCACAAACTCGAGTGCCACCCTGAAGCCTGCAGGCTGCTGCAGGAGCCCTCCTGAGGAGCACCAGTGGTCACCTGGGGAACTGGCCCGCCCTTTGAACGAGTAGCTGTGACACTTTTGTGCGAAGCCACAGAAAATTGGTCCTCTCAAACAGCCAGGTGGTATTTCTGATTTCTAGGTCCCTGGACTTCAAAAAATCCACCTTTAGGGGACTTCCCTGGCGGTCCAGTGGTTAAGACTTTGCCTTCCAATGTCCCACATGCCTCACGGCCAAAAAACCAAAACATAAAACTGAAGGGATATTGTAACAAATTCAATAAGGATTTTAAAACTGGTCCACATCAAAAAAAAAAAAAAAAAAAAAAAAAAAAAAAAATCCACCTTTAGGCCTGAGCAGGTCGAAAGGTGCTGAGGATACTTTTGCTACCATCTGGCTGTCCTTGGGGCATTATGGTAAAGGTGTGGCAGTGGAGAGCTACCCTTCCCTTCCCCCTCCACCGCCACCTTCACTGCCCTCATTCTTAAATCTCCCATTTTGAAAACACAGGAGAGAAAGTTCCTGAATTAAACTTTGACTCCGGATAAGTTATACATAGTTGAGTGTGTGACCCCCCCTAGAAACCAAAAAGACCATCCACATAACTAATAACAAGGTAGAGCTCCCTGACTGCCCCACTGCTGGGGATCCTCACTCCTTACAGCTGACCCCAGAGTGGAAATGGCAGCATCCCCATTTGCTAGGAAGGGAAAGGAGGCTCGGATAATGTAAACTGCTAGTGAGTGGCAGAGCTCAAATATGAACCCAGGGCTATTCACCACAGCCTGCACTGGAGTAAAAGTGTGGAGTTAAAGCTTAGCTGTGGGACTTCCCTGGTGGCACAGTGGTTAAGAATCCGCCTGCCAATGCAGGGGACACGGGTTCGAGCCCTGATCCAGGAAGATCTCACATGCTGCAGAGCGACTAAGCCCATGTGCCACAACTACTGAGCCTGCGCTCTAGAGCCCACGAGCCACAACTACTGAGCCCGCATGCCAACACTACTGAAGCCCACGCACCTAGAGCCTGTGCTCCACAACAAGAGAAGCCACTGCAATGAAAAGCCCTTGCACTGCAACAAAGAGTAGCCCCTGCTCGCCACAACTAGAGAAAGCCTGCACACAGCAATGAAGACCCAATGCAGCCAAAAATAAATAACTTAAAAAAAAAATAAAAATAAAGCTTAGCTGTGGCTCCCAGAGATTTTAAAATCCTGTGGTTGCCAAACTTACACATTTTGAAGGACAGTACAATTTAAAAGCCGGGGGTGGGGGTAGAAGATGGAAGAACAGTTTTTTAAACCACTCCCATATACTTTCATCGTTATTTCAACAAAGAAATGACATTTTAACCAAGGTAGGAAGGCCATGCTTTTAGAATAAAGGGTAATCTTTTGTTCACCCAGCCATTCCCAGTCTGCGAGCTGAAGACATGGGGCGGGAGTTGGCTGTGGGAGCCCATTGGGTCCCCAGCCCCATGGCTGCCTGCTCCCACCTCAGCTTTCCCCAGCTTCTGTTCTCCAACCTGCTGATGGCCTTAATGGGAGTAGTTTGGTTCCTCAGTTTCCTTGGACAGAAGGGACAACTGCTTGGCTGGCAGAGGAACTTGCCAGAAGGCTGCTCACCACCTGGTTGGCACTGCATCCCCCTTTGTGCTCTGGACCCCAGACCCATGCAGAGGTACCTCAGCCAAGCCTTCTGGAAGCCTTTTCTGAGGGAATCTGTTTATAGGTGAAGGGATTAAATGGGTTTTAAACTCCACTTAAGCTCTTTTTGTCTCTCTAGGAAGGGATTTTACATTACAAAGTTACATGTTAAAAGCAGGAGCTTTGGAGCGAGGCAGACCTAGGTTCAACCCTTTTCTCTACCACTTACTAGCCATGCACATCTTGTCTCTGAACTTTAATTTCCTCATCTCTAGAACTGGGGCAACAGCAGCTCCTACCTAGTAGGGTGGTTGAGTGAGATGAGGCAGTAGATGTAAAACACCTGGGTCCATGACACAGCCCACAACAACTGAGCCTGTGCACCACAACTACTGAAGCCCGTGTGCCTAGAGCCTGTGCTCCTCAACAAGAGAAGCCACTGCAATGAGAAGCCCGTGCACCACAATGAAGAGTAGCCCCCGTTCGCCACAACTAGAGAAAGCCTGCGCGCAGCAACAAAGACCCAACGCAGCCATACATACATACATACATACATTAAAAAATATATATATATATATATATATATATATATATTTTTTTTTTTTTAAAAAGAGACACTGACCCGCCCAGTGTTGAGAGTACAGGTGGGAAAGCCGGCTTCCAGTCTCATCGAGCTCTCCCCACTCTTCTCTGGGGACCTGGTTTCTTCATGTGCTGAGGCGCTTGGGACCAGGGGTCCTTACCCAGGGTCCTTCTAACTCCAAGGATGCACACACAGCAATCCCCTTGAAGGCACAGGAAGCATCTCAGTGTGTGTAAGTCACGTGAATTTTTCTGGGAGAATATCCTCAACATTCAGATTCTCAGGGCCCAAGGAGTACTGAGAATCAAGACGAGCTTTGTAGGCTCCTTCTCGATTGAGGAAACACCCTAAGCAGAAGGCAGCACAGGAGTGCTTTGCGGGCTTCCCAGGCAAAAGAGGCCTGGGCGCTGTGATGGGGGGCTAGGGTGGGAGGGCGACTCCAGCTCCTGCACCAGGGCCCTTCCAAACAGAACAGCAGCATGGTGAGGTCCCTCCTCTACAGGCTTTCAAGCAGAACCTGAGTCTCCCTTAAAGTGGACGAATGTCACCAAGAGGAGGGGGGCTCTATGTGTGTCAGCTGAGTCCAACCTGCAGCCCACGTAGCACAACGAGGACACACGCTCTCATGGCTGCAAGTGGCAGGCCCAGGATACAGCAGGGCATGGCTCACTGGGAGACAGGGAGTGGACAGAGCTTAAAGCCAGGATGGCGTGTGGATGCAAACACATGGCAGCTTTATCTCTAGAACGTCCCAAGTCCAGTCAGGGCAGCAACTGGTTCTATGCAAACTGCAGCAAGCAGTCACTGCGAAGCTCCTAGATAAGGAGACTCGGTCATATTTTAGCAGTGGCCGTGGTGCCACCATTGCTGACTTGCTTGATATTGTGTTAAACCTTCCGATTCCCTGAAGTGTGCTGCCCAAAATGCTAGTATTTAAGTTTGCCAAATGCACAAAAAGAAGAATCATTGGGCAAGACCTAAGATTCTGAGATTTGGAGGTCTCTGGGGTTCTGCACGCTGAGTCACCATCTGAGGATGCAGATCCAATTAAACCCGGTCTTTTTGGCCTTGGGAAGTCACCAGGCTGTCAGGGTGTGTCCCTTAACCAACTCAGTTGGTAAACAGGTATGGGTAGAACTCACTCAAGACAAACTAAGGGGGAACTTTTTGTGTCCAGAAACAGCCCTAGTAATTGGCAGTCAGCTGCAGGGATACCCTAATTCCCTTCCTCAACTTATTAAGTGTGGGGATGAAATGAAGGCTGCCAACAGCCTCAACTGGCCCCCAAAGAGACTGGGGTTCAGCTGCGGCTGCTGTGAGTAGCAGAGAAAGGGCTCAGGGAGAGGCTGGGCTGCTGGGAGAGATCTCCGCCCCTCTTGGGCCTTTAGCCAGGAGGAAGATGTCTACGGAGTTGTCAGAGCTAAAGGGGAGAGGTGGCTCCTCTATATGGGGACGGGACAATTTGTGGTTGTGAATGGCATGGCTCAAACAAGGTCATGCCCAGAGTGGTCTGGGCTGAAGGAGACCATATGGACTCTGGTTACAGCAAGCAGTCCAAAGCCCAGTGTGCTGAGGGGAACTCACTGGGGGCACTTGCTAAGGGGTTTGGCGCTCTCTTAGGGAAAAGAAGGGCACTGCAAATTGTTAGTGAGAAGTGAAGCAGAAACAAATGACTAACCTATGAGATCTGGCAAGAACAGGACAAGGGAGCTACACAGAGGCAGCCACCATTTTACTGAACTCCCGCTGTGTGTTAGGAGTTGCACTGGGTACTTTGTTTCTTGTGCATTTTGTCCTCACAACAGCATACAGTGAGAATCACTGTTAAAGGAGCATCATTTAATGGATTAGGAAATGGGGGCCCAGAAAAGTTAGATGACTTGCCCAAGGCACCCTGCTGATAAGAGGCAGAGAGGTGATTCAAACCTAGGTTAATCGGCCTATCAGATTCAAAAGCAAAAATGGAAGCACAGGGTCTGTAATCGCCCCTGGTCAGTGGTGGCCCTTTCTCCCCTCCTGTGCTCGGGCAGGTGCCAGTGCACTCTTGCACCTTCTGAAGACCGGCACTGTCAGGTGCAGCATCTCATCTCCCTCCCCTAGGGGGCTAACAGCTCTCCCCTCATTGTGACCGACTCATCTGCCAAAAACCCAGCCTTGGGCGTCACTGCCACCTTTCTTTCTTAGGGTGGAGCTCACCTTTCTTAAGCTGCTATTCAAGGCTCTTGGCAACCTGGCTACTTCACTCTCCAACTTGAGCCTCTGCGTGAACCAAACCAAAGATCTGCTCTTTCCACAAATTCTCAGCGTTCTGCTTTTGCTCACATTGGGTCTCCTGCTTAGAAGACCCTTGTCTGCTCTCCATTCTTCAAGGGCCATCTTAAGTCACACATCCTACAGGTTGCTGTTACTTACTTCAACAAAAAGCCAGTACTCGGTCCTCTGAGCTCCTGGGAGCACTGAGACAGTACCGTGCTGCAACATCTTTGGAAGCTCGATGGAAAAGAGCATGGACACCCGAGCTTTTGCCTGGAGCTGGCAGGCGCTAGCCACGTGGCCAGTGGGGCAAATCACTCTCTGGAGTGGGAGCAGGGAGGACACCATACCTAGGATGCACGTGAGCATTCAACGAGACAGTAAACGGGAAGAGTATGAATCTGGCAAACAGCCCGTGCTCAGAGAAAAGTGCTCCCTGGCACCTCCCCACCATGCCTTACAGATGATAAAGGCTCCAGGCTGTAGCAAGCTTGATCCTATACAGAAACAAGCGCATGCAAGATCCCCAGCAAGCTGCAAAAGCTCTCCGCAAGAGCTCTCCGCAAAAGCTCTCCTTAAGCATTTGCTAAACAAGTGCAAAAAAGGACTCTCCTGGGTTCCTGAAAGGAGACCTGGTGGAAGGCAGGTGGGGCCATCCTCCACCCCAAGGCCTATAAAGAATTCAAGCCAAGGCACGACAGGACAGCTGAAGGACTGACTTTAAGTGAGGGCCACCCCTCTGCTCCTGGTATTCGCACTTAGAAACCTGAAGGCAACAGACCAGAGACCTTCTCCCTCTACCTCCTTCCCCTTAACCCCAAATAGAAAGTATTTCCCAATTTACAAATTAAAGTGGCTCTCAAAATCAATTTTATAGCCAGCAATCATGGTTCTAACATTATGTAACTATTAAAAAAAAACAAAACCAGTGAGATGCCAGCGCTAGAAAGCTGCTCTTTGGCAGAACCACCAGCCTGCCCATGTGACAGCACAGGTTTTCAGCTCTAAAAAGCAAAAGTAAATACAAAAACAAAATGCTATGTCCTTGAGACATAATTACAGCAGAATGAATATGCAAATACAGACTCAGAAGAGTCAGATACATCAGTCAACTAATGAGCTGATTACAAAGGGGATTAGAACAAAACACAGCAAGACTCAGCCATCAAATAAAGGCTGTGAAGGCAACCCTGGGTCTATGGAGGTCACTCCGTGCCCATGAAGGCACTTTAGGTTCAGTGTTTTTTTTTGGTGGGGGGGCGAGGGGGAGCCAAGAACCTGCACATATTCTGAGATACAACTTCTAGCTCTGTTACCAGCATGGCCAACAACTGGTATGAAAGAACGGCAGGACTCAATAGCTGTGGAGTACCCACTGCATACCCAGCACCCCTAGGCTAGTTTTAGGTGAATTTTTCATTTACTCACAAAAAGCCTATGGGTAAGTGCTGGCAACCCCACTTTATAAATGAGGACTCCAAGACTGAGAGAGATGCCTAAGGTTTAGATGGACTGAGGCCGGGAGCAATATTTATCTCCACGGCCCACACCAGGCACAGAGCAGGTACTTAATACATGCCTGGAAAGAATAAGTGAAGTTTCCTAGTCTGGTTCAAAGCCACATCTAAGACTCCACTCAGAGATGTAAGCCCGACTCCAACCTCACTGCTTCCCCCTTTCCTATGCCTGCTGCCCCTCAACTTCCCCTTCCTCTAACAGTGACCTCCTGTCCTATCACAGCGGCCTCGCAGGGATCTGTTATGTCCCTGAATGACCCTCTGGAGGGCACCCCTACACGCTCACTGTTATTATGGCTTAGAAGCCCACTTCCCCAGGGCCTGGGAAGCCCGAGAAGTTCAATTGTTTTCCTCCTCCTCCTCCCCCCAGGAGCAGATGGCCACAGGGCCTCACCTCATCCTCAAGACAAATGCACAAGGCAGAAACTAAGCAAGAATTAGAGGAGTCCCCGTCCTAGAACCACACCCACTGTGGAACGTGCCGGAGCTGAGGGAGGAGGGGAAAAAGAACCACCTTTTATACTCTGGTTTTCTGGATGATGAAACGACGACCTACAGGGCGTGACCTGTCCAAAGCCCCGTGCTACGTAAGTACAGAAGACAGAGCCCCAATTAGAACCTGGCAGGTCCTCCTAGTTCTCAGGCCTCGATGCAAGCTTTCTAAGGGTAGAACTGTAGGAGGCTAGGCAGATGGTGCCTTTACCCTCTTCTGCCAGGGCAGTTTTCAAACCTGAGCGTGCCATCAGCATCACCTGGAGGTTCCTGTTGAAACACTCACCCCCAGCTTCCAGCTCTGTAGGTCTGAGGTGGTGTCAGAAATATGTTTTTTTTTTTTTTTTTTTTTTTTGTGATGTTGCTATGTTGAAAGTGATTTCCAGTTCCAACTTTGGTTGCACGACTCTGACCCACACATCGGTGACTCCCTTATACCTCTAGTCATCTGCTTCTTCCTTCATCATTCGACAGGAGCTGAACCCCCCTGCCCCAACACTGCAGGAGCTAGAATTTCAGGGACCGAGGGCTGTTAGGAGCTGAGACCATAGCACCGGATCTGTGGTACGCGGGCCTCTCACGGTTGTGGCCTCTCCCGTTGCGGAGCACAGGCTCCAGACGCGCAGGCTCAGCAGCCATGGCTCACGGGCCTGGCCGCTCCGCGGCATGTGAGATCTTCCCAGACCGGGGCACGAACCTGTGTCCCCTGCATCGGCAGGTGGACTCTCAACCACTGCGCCACCAGGGAAGCCCAGAAATACGTATTTTTAAGAAGTTTCCTGGAGATACTGCCAGTCTGGGGACCATACTTTGAGAACCAACAGTGCTGAAGTTTGTCGTGGTCACCGTGTGTGTGCTGGGGGGGTGCAAGCTGGTGAGGGGGAGCAGGGAGGAATGTGGCAATAGCATGTTGATGTCTTCAAGGTCACAGGATAGACTCTGGATCTGTTAAGTAGAAAACTTCTTACTCCTGACACCCTCAGTTCCTTCCACTGATACAATGGAAGCAATCTTTCTAAACTTTACCCAGGGTGTGTAACATGAGTCTGTGGATTCTGAAGATGCACATCTGGGTCTGCCTACGTCATCACTATCGTATGACCATCTTAATGAAATTCTAAGAGTAGGTGGGAAACTGGACTTCTGGGGACAGGTATCCCCCTGCTATAGGACTTCCAAAACACTGGGCTGGAGTGATGTGCTCCCAAAGGCTCTCCATGCTACACCTGGTTGGTGCCCATGCCCCGAGATGCTCAGGGTGGGGGACGGAGGAGGATCTCTGGATCACCTCAGTGGTGACATCTGGATTTCAGTTTAGGCAACTGGCCTAAACTCCCAAGCAATTTTTTTTGGAAGGTGAAAGTCACCCTGTTCTTTGGTCTCGGGTGTGGTACATTCACACTCATTTCCGCTGTCCCATGCAAACCAAGGGTTCCTTCCAAACATTCATCATATCCAAGCCTGCAATCTGGTTACTAACAACAAATGAGTCTTTAGTTGTCACTTCCAGCTCTCCTTATGTCTGGTACAAGGCTGGGCTGGGCTGGAAAGGCCCATGTATTCTGCCAAGATCTGACAGCACTACCCTTCTTTCAGTCCATGCCTTAGCTTTGCCCTAGACTGGAACTCTCTGGGAGGACATGCCTTAGACATGTACGAAAAAAGCAGAAAGGAAAAAAACAAAATGTTATTTAAGGGCTTCCTTTTTGCAAAAGGATGGAAGTAAACACAGAATGAGTCAATTGGCTCACATCATCTGTGTCTTTCCCACTGGAACAGAGGGTCAATACCAAAATCCAACATTATGTACCACAGCCCACCTGCCTTCCACTACTGCTCCAGTGCCAGGCCTTGGAATTATAAAACGCCAAGGTTACCTACCATTCGTAGGATTACCTGCCCAGGCCCCACTTCTGGTTCCTTTATGCAGCCTGGGAAAATAGAAGCATTTTCATCTTCTCCATTATGCCCTAAGGTGTGCCTGGGTGGCTCTGATCCATTCCTCCTGAGTCCCTAGACATCACTTCCTTTTACAAAGAAACAAAATACAGAGTTCTGGCCTGTGTACGATGCAGGCTGAGTTACAGCTTTCCCCTGGCACCTGTAACTGAAAGCGTAATTCCTTTAAAGTTGGGAAATTCATTGCAGTATTTTACAGTATTGATTTACTTTAAACTTCGCTGGCAGTTTTAAGGCCTGCATGCCTCTGAATCCTAGAAATGCTGGAGGAGGTCTCCATTTCCTTTGATTTTGTAAAATCACAGAAGACTCACTAGTGGAAATGAAAAGAGCGGCTGGGAGCTTATATGTTGCTGCCCTAGTTTATCAAGACAGAACCCTGGGCATTCTCTCCAGGTCCTCGTCTTGAATGCCCCTCCGACTGGGGATTTCACTACAACGACAGTCCCCTCTCCCCTTACCAGCTGAGTCCTGTACCCAACAAAGCCTCAGTGTGCCAGGGCGAGTTTCACACAATCCCTGAGATGTGACCTCCTCACTCACCACCTGGCTTACAAGGTGCCCCTAAACCTATCTTCAAGAACCAGCCCAAGGCACCACCTTCTACAGGAAGCCTTCCCTCCACTCTCTCCAGGCTTCCTGTATTTCTTCCTGTATTTCTACAACTAAATGTTGTCTTAGGTCCACAGCTAACCTGTGAGCTCCTAGAGGACAGCACTGGGGTCTACACTACCAAGACCACCGCTGGGCAAGCGCCTGTCATACGAGGGCTCCTGCTCACCAAATCTGACTTGGCCTCAGAATCTTTCAACACAGGGCTGCAGGCAGCCACATCAACAACAGGGACGAATCATGAAAGCCCTCGGCTTTGGTCAAGATTCAATAAATGAGCCGGAAGATGCGTCAGGGAGAAACCCAGCAACCCTGCCATTTTGCTTTGGATCCTCATCAACCTTAAGTGTCCAGGCTAAGCTCACTTAGAACGGGCTTCTGCCAGGTCCCGGGGAACAGAGACAACAGGGTGCCTTTGGGTCACATCAGAGTCCTTCCTTGTCCTGGTGCACAGATTGTCCTGTCAGCACCCCCTCAATGCCAGTGCTTTCCTGCTGCCCCCAAAGGGGATGCACTTTGCGTCTCCCGCTTTCCAACCTTTTGGGAATTCTAACCTCTGCCTGCTTGTGTGGCTTCTGCCACTGTCACCCGGCCCTTGGTTATGTGGGTACCTCACCATCCCAGCCTTGCCTCGCCTGCCCATGTTTGAGGCTGTATCAGTGTGACACAAGAGGAATCAACACACAGGTGCTCTCACCTGAAGGAGCAGAAGGTGGCCGTGCTGTGGTGTGCTGTGCCAAGACTGTCAAGACTCTGAAAGATGCCCACGGGCAGCACCGACACTAATACCTGGGGGCCTCTCATGTGGAGCTAATAGGAGGGGGAACCCACCTATAAACCCATCAAAAGCTGCTTTCAAAGAAGCTGTAGGAGGCAGGACAGAACAGTGGAATTTCCAGTCAGCTATCTGGTTTCAAATCCTGCCTCTGAAAACTGTGTCAAAATGATTCTCAGCTTCCTCATCTGCAGAATGATGGCAGATAACAGAACACTTATGCAGATGATGTGATAATAAGATGTGATAATAAGATGTGTAAAAGTACTTAATTCAGGGCTGGAGATAAAAGGGCAGGGCCTCTGCCCTGCACAAGTCAGAGGGCTCCTCAAAACAGGTTTTTAGAACCAGAGCTGTTATTGTTGGAGGCAGTATCTGTGTCCCTAGTGTAAGAGGAAATGGGAGTCGGAAAGACCCCAACCATCAGGCAGCTTTGCTCACAGCTGGAGGATTACAGGCGCTATTCTGATTTGCCCAAAGGGATGCTGCCTAGGCTGACAGGAGCCAAGGATGCCAGGGAGGAGGAGAATGTGAGCAACAACAGCCCTGGGCAGGCCTGTCCCCTCATGAATGCTTTGATGTCCTGCAGAGCTTCAAGGGACAGATTATCCTTGTGGGCAACCAGCCCCATTACATAACAGACAGCTCAGTTTCCTTGTGTTGAGACAGCAGGAGTGACAGACAGAGAGGGCAACAGCAGGGGCAAAAGCTGGCGCCCAGGGAGCTGCCTGGCCTTACAAATACCGGCCTTCCCCACCTGGGGGATCTCCCAAGAAACACCAGTAGACAGACCCAGAACCAAGGGATGGCCTGCACACCAGCGGTTCCTAGAACTGCCAGGTCTTCAGTGAACGCTGAGCTTTACATTCCCAGGGAAAAGAGCGACAAACCCACAACCCTCTGCTCTCACACAGCCCTGTGAAGTCTAGTGAGACAGGATAAAAGCAAGGCTGGGGCCTCCAGTTATACAGACAGGGACTCAAAAGATGCTCAGCAGTTCTAGTTCTGCTTGGATCTAAGAATTAATAGTCACTGGCTAAATACCAACACCCCCGCCCCCAAATCTAACTAAAACTTCCATTCTTTCCAAGGACCTAATCATCCACTTCAGGGTGAGGCTGGCACTTCCCTCTTCTACTCCTCCCATCCTCCCTTTGGGCAGTTCAAGGCTCCACCAGACACTAAGAGGGATGAGCCTCTGGGCTGTGAGAATCAGACTTCTGACTTGGGTCTCTTCGGCAGTCACACCCTCTCCGGGAAGCCTTCCTCCATGGCTGTCCCTTGGGCTACCTAGGTGTTTACCAGCATACTCTGAACCTTCTCACAGTAGAAGAAACAACCTCCCAACTGGAAACCGACTAAGTGCCAGGCTCCTCGGGTCCACCTTACTCAACTCAGAACCCATTTCCTGCCCCACCTAGTGCAGCGCAATCTACGTGAGGCTCAACTGTTTGTTGAATTTTGAAAACATTTGAGATTTATAGGCAATTCCATGAGGCAATACACCATACTGGTTACAGCCATGGACTTTAGACCTGGGTTCAAATCTAGGCTTTGACCCTTACTAGCTCTGAGAGCTTCAGGAAGTTACTTGAAAAGAAGTAAATGAAATAATGGTCATAAAGCACCCAGCCCAGGGATGTCCATTAATTATCATCATCTCTGGCACTGTTGCCCTCCATCAAAGCCTTAGCCTTCTAGACTCAGGAGGTGAGGCTCCAAGTGGGGGTCTTATATTCCCAGAAGCTAGGTCTCACCCATGGTCTCATCCTGCCCCTTCCCACAGGGAGGGCAGTCCTGTGAGAGAAAGGCCTGTCTTATGTGTTCCTGGGTTAGTTCCGATGGCTGGGTCAGGAAGTCACACTCAGAGATGGGGCCTGGAGACCTCTCTAATCTTGGGTTCCCAATTTTGCACTTAAAATCTTTTAAAAATTTACCACCACCCGCCCCCCTACCCCGGATTCTGTTTTGAAGACTCTGTTGTTTAAAACAAACCACATTAATTAAACATTTTCCCCCATTTTTAAGGTTTTAGTCTTACTTTTGATTAACTCGACACCTATAATGTGACACAATTTGGGTATAATTCCAGCCGAAAGGAAGAGAATGATCTGAATTGGCTTCTACAGCTTCAGTGTAAGCATATGTGCTGCTTGCTGCCTGTGAGATGAGCTGAAAAAGCTTTTGAATCTCCAGCAAAGGGGCTCAACTAGGGGTTTAGGAATCCTCATGTTAAAAAACCTCAGATCTCATAAAACAGAAACAAAATCTGAAGCCGAGGTCAAGGGGCCAACCAGATACCCAGCATGTTAGGCCAGAGCCACATCTTTGGACCCTAGGCCAGGGAATAATATATCATTTATTACTTCAACAAGAAATTAGGCCCGATTTCTTTATGATGTTGGGCAGCTACCAAGATCGCATATGGTACAAAGAACATTCTCTATGACCCCTTAGGTCACAACAACGTCTGATTTCCTTCAGCAGACCTGAGCTGCCCACTCCAAATAAACACCATTCAAGGCCCTGGCTTCAAAAGGCCCTAGGTAACTGAGGTTTGTGTATTAGACAGCAAACCTGGCCATGAATGCAGAGTCCCTTATCCCACAGCAACCTCCCCGGTAACATGTGGGCAGTGGTACCTGGAACATCAGTCTGGCTGGCTTCCTGCTTTGGGTAAGGCTTTTGGATAGCTGGTAGGAGCCATTAGGAATTATTAAACATCTTCAAAAAGTGACAAGTAAGAGAGAGCTAGGACCCCTCACTGAGTAACCTTTAAAAACAGAGACATTTTTCTGCAACAAGCAGTTGGATAGAGTTGCCTTGACTATAGCTTTGTTTCAAAGAAGAAAGCTATTTGGCAATCCTCAGAAACAAGGCAACTAAAGACCACCATCTTCAGAGGAACAGAAGACAACGCTTCCACCTCAAGCCCAAGTGTGCATCTAAGACTGTGCCGTCCAGCATCTCACTTAGACTGTTTCTACGGGGCACTTTCACAGCCTCTTGCAACTCCCCCAACAACCTCAATCAGGTAAGTATGATCTACTCCACTTTATGGATGATGAAACCCAGAGAGGTAAAATAACTTGCCTGAGGTCACAGAACCAGTACAGCACAGAAGTGGGACGCGATTCTGGACAGCCCACGAGGCAACACTCCTTTCAGAGGAATCCCATGTTTCCAACCCAAAGTGCAATTCCATTCATGGTTGCAAAAAACTGAAACCATTTAGCCCCAATTTAAACATTACTCTGAAATCTACAATCCTAGATTGCTGAGGCATTCTTTCACCATTCCTTCATCTCACTGCTACTGGGAACGACTGGGTTTCCTTTATGCAGCTAGAGTCTGACCCATGACAAAAAGTTTCGTAGGAAAGCTGGCCAGGAATCAGGACACACAAGTTCTGCCCCTTCATTTGGGACCTTGAATAAGTCCCTTCTTTCTAGGTTTCTCCCTACTTCTCAGCTCCCCTTCACAGTAAAATTCCTCAGGAAGAGGCATCAAAATGTGGTTTGTAGCTCAGCAGTACACGAAGCCGCCAAAACTTTTCATAGTTATTTGCCTTTTCCAATTTCATTCTCTCACAAGTGTACTGTGAAGTTTTCCAGAAGTTACATGATGAGTGACATAGCACCAGGTTACAAAGCAAAAGCAAATAAGAATCCAGCTATCAAGGCAGTTGTTAAGATTTGCAAAAACATAAAACAATGCCACTCTACTCACTAAATATGTTTTTGAAAAGTCATTTTTCATAAATTATGTATGTTAATATGTAACTGAATTACTATTCATTTGAAAGGAACGTTTAAAACATTTCTCAGTTTTAATTTCTAATACCAATACCCATAGATATAACCCAAAACAAAAACTCTGGAATCCTCAATTTCAGGAGTGCAATGGGGCCTTCAGACCAAAAGCTTTGAGGATCACTGGCCTACTCTCTCACGGTCTCCAATTCTTCCCCTTCATTCTCTCGGAAACCCACTCTAGTTAGGGTTCTCATCATTATGAGCCACCAAAATTGCTCACGAACGCTAATGACTTCCCAATAGCTAAATCCAATGGTCAGTGGCCAGTCTCGCCTCATCTCATCTCGCTCAGCCTACCTACAGAACACGCCACAGCTGATTCCTTCCTCCTCCTGAGGTCTGTTCTCCACCTGGCTTCCAGGACACCATGCCCAGGTCTCCTATACCTCTGGCTTCCTTTCCTTCTCTCCAAGGTCTGTTTTGCTTTGAAATCTTCTCTATGCCCACTTTAGGACCTTGGTCATCTCCAAATTTGTACCTCTAGACCATTCTCTCCTCTGAATTCTAGACTCATACAACAGCCTACTTGACCTCTGTACTTGGTCACCAGTGATTCTTTTTCTTTTTCTGCCGAGCCGCATGGGTACGCAGGATCTTAGTTCCCTGACCAGGGATGGAACCAATGCACCCTGCAGTGCAAGTGTGGAGTCCTAACCACGGGACCACCAGGGAAGTCCCTCAACTTCTGTACTTGGATTCTAAACAGGCATTCCAAACTTTCAGATGACCAAGACCTAACTTTCTCCAGTCAAATCTGTTCTTCCCCATCTCATTTGGTCCCCTCTATCCTTCCAATGGCTTCCAAGGCCAAGAACTTGTAGTCATCCTTAATTCCTCTCTCACATCTTATGTTCAATCTAGCAGGAAACCCTGTTGGTTGACTTCAAAATTCACCCAAAATCCAATCATTATCTCCCCTGTTCCACTGTTCAAAGCCACCATTATCTCTCACCTGGGTCATCATAGTAGCCTCCCATCTCATCCCCTCACTTGCTCCCTTCAGTTTACTTTTAGCACTGCGGGTACAGTGATCCTTTCAAAAGATCAGACATCATACAGCTGAAAACACACCAATGACCAGAAGATTAAAAGCCACTCCTCACAGTGGCCTGCAAGGGCTGTTCTGGCTGACTCCTAATTACCTCTCCAGCTTCTTCTCCTACACTCTCCTCCCTGCTCACTCTGTCTAGCCTTCAAGCTATTACAATGGTTATTGCCTCTGTCGGGGAAGTTCTTCCTCCAGAAATCCTCATGGCTCACTCCCTCTACTCCTTCTAACCTTTGCTCAACGGTCGCTGTCTTAAGAAGACCAACCCTTATCTCTTTCACTTGGAGGTACACCTCCATCCCTCACCTCCCTGCATTCTGATCTCCCTTATCCTGGTCTATATCCCTCCATTAACCCACAGCTAAGTTATGTCTGTCTCCCCAGTAGATGTAAGCTCTACAACTTAAGAATTTTTGTTGGTTTTGCTCACTAATGTATCTTCTGTGCCTGAAATAGTCCCTGGCAAATAGTTTCTCAACAAATATGTGGAATGAATATATGGAATTAGCTTCTCCATCTATAAAGCTTGATTGGGAGAGAGGGGAGTTTAGACTCAATAGTTCCTCCCAGCTCAAGCCTCTGATTCTCTAACCAGCCAAATACTCATTTATACCACAACTGATTTGAACCTTTGGCCCTACAAGGCTCAGCTCCTGGTCACAAAGACCAGGGCCCTGGACCCGGCCCACAATTCTAAGTGCCCAGATAGGACAGGGCAGGATAGGTACCAACTAACCAAGCACTGTCCTCATTAGTTGTCAGAGTCTGGGACACTTGGCCATAACTATGTTTCTGATCTTTTCTCATCCCAAGGCCACCTATTTCGCCTACCTGAAGCAATCACTGCTATTAAGCTTTAACTTTAACTTTGCCCTGCAGCAAAGCACAAATCCCAAGTGTGGATGTCCAAGTGGGAGCCATGATTTCAATTAGTTATGACAACCCCATAATCCTAACCCAAATTCAGATCCCTCTTCCAATGACAACCTTCTTTCTACCCCAGGGCAAACTTGAATTCTAAGAGGTTTTTGTAAAGTAGAAAAGATGAGATGGAAATGGAAAGTGACAGCATGAAATACAATTAAAATACTGTCTAGCCAACCCTTTTTAGGCTCGAACATGGTACTATCCCAAACCTAGCTTTAAGAACACTGTTCTCTTACTCACTGGGCAGTAGGACAAACTGGCCTGGCACCTGGAAGATCATGTTTGTGGAATGGAAGAATTAAACCTGGAGTGACTCATTTGAGAAGTTCACTGAATACTGAAGCATAACCAGGCTCAAATCAGCATTAACCAATACCAACCAGAAATGTGAGGGTGATGAAGGGAAAGAAGGGACTAAGAACCCACCTAGGTAATGGAGGGCTCTGTGCCCCAGGTGCTGAGGCTCCTTCCTCATGACCACTGGGATCTGTTTCCACCCCCTATCACCTCCTCTCAAGCCTTCAGCAAAATCTAAGTCTAGCTTATTTCTAGCTTGCCATCTTGATACTAAGAAAAAAGGGGCTGGGGGGAGAAGGAACATGAGTTAAGATATACCTGCCCTTAAATTAGTAGGATCGTGGATAAATGACTTAACCCTTGCAGGGTTGCAAAGGTGAAACAAAATGGTACATGTGAAAATACCTAGCATTCATGGTAGGTATTCAATGTTCTTTTCTTTTCCATTCTCTTTAAGGAAAATGAACCAAATCTGACCAATACGCTAGCCAGCATGTGTATCTACTGACATTAATCTCCCAACATCTATTACTTCCTTCTTCTTCGATATTGGCCAGTTGCCTTGCCAATTCTGCCCCAAAGATCCAAGCACTCCTCTATCCTCAGTGCTACTACATTTAGGTTCAACAACAACCCTTACTAGCGTGAATCAAATAATTGGTCCAACTGGTCTCCCAATCTCCGGTTCAAATCAGCTTACACATGCTGAAGCTCTTAATGCTACATTGCTCTGCTCTGGTTTGCATATGGCTCCCAAATGCCTACTAAGTCAAGGTCAAATTCCAGGGTCCCATGTTTCACCTGATTTCTAGTCTTATTTCCCTTGCTCACATCTCAGACTCTGGTCCAACTGAACTACCAGTGCTGTTCCTGGTACACACTTTTGGATTTTCCACCTCAGCTCTATCCACGCTCCAGTAGGCCACTGTCCTCCCCAACTACCACCTGTCTACTACATCCTTCACTACTCCCAACTGCTGGAGGCTCTCCAATATGCTAGGCTCCCGCTGGCTTCAGGTCCCTTGCAGAGGCTAGGCCTTTTACCTGGGATGCTCCCCTCTGCTTCCAATTCCCTACTCTTGCTTCTGGGCACTATTTCCTGAAAGGTCAATTTCCTTACGTTCGTTGTAAAGCAACTATGATAAATACTGATTTAATGTTTTTCTCCTTGACTAAGCCGCAGAAGTCATGAGGATGGGGCATGTTTCTGATTTTGCTTACCACTGTTATCCCAGAGCCTAGCACGGTACTTGACAAATGAAAGCCCACAATCAATCTGTTAAATAAGCAAAGATTTCTCTAAAAGGACAGTCACTCACACACTGTTTATAGTATCTCAAATGGAGAAATGGACATGTGCTATCTGAAGTGGGAGAATGGTTACATTACTGTACCTATAATAGAATGTCAATTATTGAAGGCCATGGTTTCAAAGTATGACACGGAAAATGCTTGGGTTAGAGCTGAATGGAAGAGCAGGAAACTAAACCTAAAAGAGCATGATCTAAACTATGCAGAATTGGATGTGCGAGTAGGAAGGATACAAATTGGGGACAGTGTTCATATGCTGAAAAAAATGTCCGTACTTCTTTTGCACATTTTCTACAGTAAGCATTTATTAATTGATGAGAAAGTGTTTCTAAAAAACTTAAAGAGACTCAGCTCAAATGCAATTTCTACTCAAAACTTCCCTAGACTTTCTCATTTGTACTCAAATCCCACATCTCCTCATTGAGACTTGGGAGGAATCTTTGATAACCAGCACTTAGTTCTCTTCAACTCTGCATTTGCCCCCAACTCCATACCCCCTGCCTCCCTGGGCTCAGATTGAAGAATCCAGTAGTCCAGGAAGTGTGCATGCAGAACAAAAAGAAGTACACTCACCTAGTTTAAAAACACCCAAGATGCTTTGCCCTGAATTTTAAGCAGCACATGTGACCTGGTCCATTCTGGTTTCAAGTTCAAAGGCATCAGGCCGGTCCTGTGGGTTAGCAGCTAACATATCTTTCAAGAGCTGCTTGATCCCCTCAGACATGGAAGTCCTGCGTTTCTGGGGGATGTGCAACTCCATCTTTGGGTTTTCTAGCAGCGCCTCACCAACAGGGACGATCTCAGTCCCCTGTTTGATATAGGTCCCCAGGAGCTCCTTCTTGGTCTCAGAGTCAATGAAAGTGATTCTTTCTATCATTGCCCAGATGATAATGCCCAGGGCAAAGATGTCAGCCTTGGCTGTGTAGTGTCCCTCCCAGACCTCAGGGGCCATGTAGAAGTCTGAGCCACAGGCTGAGGACAGCCAGTATTTATTCACATTCACATTTTTGTTGTCTTGATTGCCCTCTTTACCTCGGGGGGCCAGCCCAGCACAGACCTTGCTTAGTCCAAAGTCTGCCACCTTGAGGATGGGGGTGCCAGACCGCTCTGTGATGAGGATGTTGTCTGGCTTTAGGTCCCTGTGCACGATGTGGTTTTTGTGCAGGAAGGCAATGGCGCTCGTGAGCTGTAGCATGAAGCTCTTGTTGGTGGCTGGGTCCGGCCTCCGGGACAGGACATACTGATTCAGGTCTCCACCTTCACAGAACTCCATGACAAACCAGAGATAGCAGGGCTCCTCAGCATAACCCAGGATCCTTTCTCCTAAATCAAGGGAAGACCAGAAAGAGCCCAAGTGAGATGGACACAGTCACACCACTTGTAGACTAAAGGGCTGTAGCATATTAAGAGTAGGAGTGACAGTGATGACAACCGTTCCAAGAGGAACAGCACAACTGGCACGGAGCCAACTCTGCACAACAAGGCCCATCTCTACTCATACAGGGTGAGTCAAGTGATAACAAGATAAGGGAACCCTGGTTTACTGATGATTAGCCAGGAGGCAACTTAGTTCACCTCTCCCAGTTTCCACTTCTGCTTCTTCACCTATAAATGGCCATGTGTAACACAGAGTACCAACACTGGCACCTGACGTTCAATTTAATATTTACTACCACCCTAGGAGGTAGGAAGAAATAGCCCCATCTAATAAAATGAACAACCCGAGGCTCACAGCGACTTAGAGTTAACAGACTCAAATCCATGACTGCAGCGCCACTGTGTTTCATTATACTGTCTCCAAATAGGCAGCACCATACCACCCACATCTCCCAAGGCTGCTGCTGAGACGAGGGAAAATATGTGAGAAGACTGTCAAATGTCTGTTACTCCATGCTAAGCCAAAGACCTTCCCTCCCTCCCTTACCTCCTGCCTTGTGCAGGGATTCTTGCCGATGCAACTAGAATGGAACTACAAGTTTATTTCAGACACACTCCAACTCAGTGTTTTCTGGTAGCCCACCACATGCCTGGCACAAGTTAGGTAAGTGACAGGCCCATCTCTATGAAGTTTAGTTTGAAGAAGATAAAGATGTTTAAAACAGCAAAAGCATCATTAGACGTGCATCTGCATCAAGGTCACGTTTTACAAACAGTGAAGGGTGGGTAGGAGTCACCAGATCTAAAGAAGTCCGAAGGGGCAGGACTTGAGTGACCCCTAAGAGACAGACAGTAAATCAGCAGGGAGAAGCCAGAAGGAAACTCTAGGCTGAGATGGGATGGATAACGAGGCACAGGAATAAACGGACCAGAGAGGTGTACATAGGAAGTCTGAAGTGGATGTAAGATGTAATCAAGTTATGTGGAAACTTGAAACTCCAGCTCTGCCTTCCTCAGAAAGTCTTTCCTTTTGAACCACAGAAACTCCAGGAAAGCTGCTGACTGGCATCTCCAAACAAATCCCAATACACTTTATAAAGCAATTAATGGTACACTGAACCCTTAGCATGAAGTTATTTGGTGACTGCAAGAGCCCAAAAAGCTTGAGCCTAAGTAGGCATGTGTCTCATCTTGCTGATTAGGAGGTTGGGTCAGCCCCGGGTGGTCACATGGATCATTCGTGACTGAGCCAGACCCTGAGGAAAAGTCCTCTGATGCCCCGAACAGTGTCTCCATTCTACCAAAAATGAAGGCTGCAACCCCTCACACAGCCTCTGCCAGAGGGTTTCTTTCACTAGTCATTTACTTTATTACAAAGAGAATGGGTGATCCAGATGAGATGTTGCTAAGCCCCGAAATTACCAAGGAACATAGCCTACAAAAAGCCAGTGGTTTGGGAGTTCTAGGTTGATCCAAGAAGATGACTAGACAGACAAGGCAAAAGCTTTAGGTTTTTTTGTTTTGTTTTGTTTTTTGCGGCACGCAGGCCTCTCACTGTTGTGGCTCCCCCCGTTGCCGAGCACAGGCTCCGGACGCGCAGGGTCAGCGGCCATGGCTCACGGGCCCAGCCGCTCTGCGGCATGTGGGATTCTCCCGGACCGGGGCACGAACCCGTGTCCCCTGCATCGGCAGGCGGACTCTCAACCACTGCGCCACCAGGGAAGCCCCAATTTAGGTTTTGGACCACGATCTGACAGACCGCATCTCCCCTGTAATTATATAATTTGTTTATGCTGCTCACAATCGAAAGCCATACAGGTAGAACTAGTTTAGGGCAGATGGGTTTTGTTTTTGTTTTTGTTTGCATCAGTTGTTTCCCATCTCATAATCCTCTTTCTAGGTCACCTGCTCCAGTAGGCTGAGGTTCTATCTAAAAGGACTGCAGGGACTTCCCTGGTGGCACAGTGGTTAAGAATCTGCCTGCCAATTCAGGGGACATGGGTTCAAGCCCTGGTCCGGGAAGATCCCACATGCCGCGGAGCAACTAAGACCGTGAGCCAGAACTACTGAAGCCCGCTGTGCCTAGAGCCCATGCTCCGCAACAAGAGAAGCTACCGCCATAAGAAGCCCGTGCACTGCAACGAAGAGTAACCCCCGCTCACTGCAACTAGAGAAAGCCCGCGCACAGCAACAAAGACGCAACGCAGCCAAAAATAAATTAAAAATAAATAAATAAAAAGACTGCAAAATGAAGTGGTGATCTGAGCCCTGATCAATCAACCTAGACTCCCGAGTAAAGACCCATAAAAAGGAGAGCAAGAAATGTTTGGGGGTGGTAGAGCCAGAAAGGAAACTATTAAAAAAGGCATCAAATTCCTTCTGCAAAGGCCACATCAGAAAACAGTGAAACTTCTGGTGGGGAAATAAAGGGTGGGGAATGATGATTATTTTATACACAAAGTTGGTAACTATGGCAATTGAAATAAAAAGACAACAACTCTGTAAAACAGACTACATTTAAGTCCAGGTTA
>NW_006792177.1:1142360-1149683 GCF_000442215.2 Lipotes vexillifer | reverse complement strand
ACAATCCAGGGAAAGAGGAAAAAAAGTGCCCTCAGTCAGTGAGTGGGTAGATGAGACCTGGGATCGAGGGACTTGCTCTGGGGAATGAGCTAAGGTCAGGAGACACCAAAGAAGGGGGCTGTTTGTAGAGATGACAGAACTGGACAGGAAGCAGACAAAGCACCAGTGAGCATGACAGAATGAAAAGTGGGGGACGTAGCTACTTGTCCCAGATACAAAAAGCACTTTGCACAGGGAAGGACCCTGGGCTTATTTCAAGAGAAGCTGCAGTATGTGTTTTCATGAAGGAATCCCAACTGCCCACAAAAAAACATAAGAGGCATGCAAGAATTCCAGCCCTTTCCTTCAGGCAGATTGTCTACCTGGGCCTCTCAGCTACCTCTCATCATAGCAAGATGGAGGAGGGAATGCGGCACTCAACGCACTGGGTGCATTTCTGTTGAGAAGCAAGGAGTAGAAGAGCACGCAGTAACAGAAGAGTAATAGAAGGACCAGAAGACAGGAGTCTAGGTTGAGACCCCAATTCTGCCCCTGGTTTACTGGGTGGTTTCCAGACTGAGTATGATAGGAAGATAGCTAGAACCTGGGGCAAGTCCCTGAACCTCTCAGACTCAGTCTTCTCATCCATCAAATGAGAATGACACTTATACCACATACTCCTAAGTCACAGTCGGCAGAGTATAAGGTACTTTGGGGGAATCACATCCTTTACCATCTCCTACATCATCATTCCCACCAGACCCCAGCCAAGTCCTAGCAAGTCACGGATTTCAATACTCTCAGTGCTGGAGGCTAGAGAATACAGCTGTCACACGTTAGGCAAAAGATGAAACTGAGATCAGAAAACGAAAATGGATGATGATATCACATTTCTCAGGCTGTAATAGCTAAAATCCATATTCTAGCCGGAGCAGGCCACTTTTATTTGAGGTGACCTCTCTACATAAAAGGTGACCCCTCTCCCCAAATCTGTGCAGGTGCATCTGAATGTGTACCTTAGGACCCAGCCTGAAAGCTAACCTACTCGACATGTGCCTGATTTCCCAGGTAACTTCCCTCTTCTGACCAGTCAAAGCCCAAGTCTCATTATTTACCAGGGTGACTGTGCACTGGGGAAGGGAAAATGGTCAAACTTCCAGGGATTATCGAACACTGGTTCTAAGCTGACACAAATTCCTGGAGACTCAAAACGTCACCGTGGTCCAGTCAGGGTAGGGGGCCAATAGAGGTCAGGTGACCAGTGGAGTTTCAGCTCAGGTCTGTTTCACAGCGACCCCAGTGGGTCACTGAAGCCACCCTGTTTTGGGATGTAAAACTGGAACAAACACATGCAGACACTAGCAGAATCCTCACATGAAATTCAGTTTTTTGAACTGATAGAAACAAACAAAATTTTCTTAAGTTTTATAATTCCCTTGTTTGGTATAAATCTGACAGTTCTGTAAGACTAAAAAGGGCTGAAAATTTGGCTGCCCAGAGCTGTAGAAAAGAGAGTGTTATTTGAAGGTGATAAGGATTTGTGGCAAATCAACCTTTGAGAGCCCACTGGGTTCCAGGAACTATTTATCACAGCCATGAGTGGGTGGTAAGGTGCGATCCTGCACAGCCACATCCCTCCACCAGAACGTGCTAACTCCCAGTTTACAGGGGGCAAAGAAATGCACTTTGATTAGAGGCAGGCCTACCTTCAGGGGCGTTTTATTACCTTTCCCAAGTCCAGTAGCCAGAAGACCACAAAATAAACTCTGTATTTCAAAACATATCCTATGCCACAGTTCACAGGGAAACAATTAAAAAAAAAAAATCAAGCAGGGGACTTCCCTGGTGGTCCAGTGGCTAAGACTTGGTGCTCCCAATGCAGGAGCGATCCCTGGGTTCAATCCCTGGTCAGGGAACTAGGTCCCACATGCTGTAACTAAAAGATCCCACACTCGGCAATCAAGATCCCGAGTGCTGCAACTAAGTCCCGGCGCTGCCAAATAAATAAATTTTAAAAAATAAAGTTAAAAAAAAAAATCAAGCAGGTGCCTCACATCTCATTACTCATGGGCATAAGCAGTGGCTGAAGTCTCCCAACAAAATGGGCTGTATTCAGAAACTTGAGGTCAGGAGGCTCAGCTCAGGTAAGTCAGTATGAGCTGTGGAAAGGCAGGCACTTCCTGGAAAGGGATACAAAATACCCAGAATTTTATAAGCCTATTTCCAAGCATCCTCCTGAAATTCGACTTTTTTTTTATATTGAAATATAGTTGATTTACAATGTTGTGCCGATCTCTGCTGTACAGCAAAGTGACTCAGTTATACATGTACATATTCTTTTCCATTATGGTTTGCCACAGGATAGTGAACATAGCTCCCTGTGCTGTACAGCAGAACCTTGTTGTTTATCCCTCCCCTATATAATGGCTGGCATCTGCTATGCTCTAGTATAAGTACACAGTTATGCTAGAGCACGCACTGCTTGGCAGACCCCAGACATGTGACGAGCAAAATCCTCTGCCCTTATGAAGGCTTCCAGCCATTAGAAGCAGAATGACTGCAGCTATGAGAGTAAGGAAGAGGAGGCAGCTCTGCCTGGGGGGGAGGGAAAGGTGGTTAGGAAGAGAGAAGGGCAGGCTGAGAGTAAGCGCGCTAATGCACTGTGTTTCCCGGGGTGAAGAGAGTGAGCACACGGCACAGGGGGGTGTAAGCGTGCAGCGAGGGACCCATGTAACCTGGGGTAATTACAGAAGAGATGTGGTAGGAGATGGGGAGAAATGAGGCTGGAGGTGAAGCTGGAGTCAGCTCATAAGAAATGGTATCTGGCAGACTACAAGAATGTGAACTCTAAGAAATGGGAAGTGACTAAAAGTTCTTGAAGTATTTTAGAAAGATAAGATGCTTATTGAAACTAAGAAGTCACCAATGTTAAGTTAGACGTACCATTTAGGTAAGACATCCAAGCTGTTGACAACACTCTGGTTTGCCACTGACTGAGTTCTGATTTCAGGGATGTTAACATGTGGAAGAACACGTCTGAGAATCGACAAAACAGGTTCCCTCTGGAGGCAAGAGGAGTTAGAAGTGGAAGACAGACTAGAGGCCAAGAGATGCATCAGGAGGTCCTGAAAGCTGAAGAAGTGAGGGCTGGCCAGGGAGGAGGCAGGAAGGGGATGGGACAAAGGGCTTGGAGGTTTAGAATCAACAGAACTGAGCAACTCATCACTTCACACGTGATGGAACGAAGGAAGAAGCCAATCCTCTCTTCTTACTCCCAACTTGCATCTACGTACATGACCCTTTCACAAGTGAGGAAACTGAGGCTCAAAAGATTAAATAACTTGCCTTCAGTTTCACTACAGTCTCACAGAGGCAGACCCCAGAGTCTCCACAGCCTGGATTCCTAACCCTGATGCTTTACTGCTGCCTCTCACGACCTGCAGCAGAAGTTAACACCTGGATGTTCCATTTCCCACTGTGACAGTTCCTCGTTAAGTACTCTTATGGACGCCCCCAAGGAATTCAATGTTCCTTAAGTCTCCAGTATTGATAGGCCAACCACATAACATACTGATTCATTTTTCACAGAGGATTAATTATGATTTTGATAAGCATGCTGAGATGAACAATTCAGCGATATTTATCACAAGTCTTCAAAATGCTCAACATGACATAAAAATCCCACTCCAGGAATTTATTCTAAAAGAATAGTACCAAAAAGGCAAAACAAAAACAAAAACCTCCCACTACCAGCAACAAAAGGGCACACCAAGCACTAAAAACACACAGAACTGGTATTCCACACAGCACAGTACAAGTAAGGAGTTAGAACAACTGTCCACGAGTAATTAATGGTTAATAATGGCATGGCCACTTAGTTGAATGCTTAAAGGGCCATGTTTTACTTCAACCAAGTTTACTTAAAAAGCCAAAAGAGAAGATCACATAACACATCATAAGCATGTTTAATGAAGTGAAGTGAGACATAAGATATAAAAATTTAAAGTTATGTTTAAGAAAATATTATAAAGGAATACAGAAATGAGGTTTGAATTTGTTATGACCATAGCTATCCCTGCTTCTGATTAAATAAAAATTTTAATATACAACTTGTAACTGAAGAAGTGGTTCAGAAGATCAGTCCTGAGAAGATGCTGAAGATGAGGACCATTCAGCACATTCTCCCAGAAAGAGCACATAGACCAAGCCCTCCTCCCAGCCTCAATGACCTTGAGCTGTGTCACTATAAAGAGGCTGGGTCCAGTGTCAGCACCACAGGGTGTGTTCACTTCAAAGTACTTCATTAATCAAATGCCTTTGTGCAACTACAGAGCACACCCGCTCAGGGTGGCTGCCAGGGCCAAGAGGTCAGGTAGGAACTCTCAGGCCCAGGGGGCAAGGAGAAGGAGCCAGCCAGCCCTTGGGTCAAAACCACCCACTCCCACTTTCATGGCTAATGTGACCCTGGGCAAACTGTTAAAAAAAGACCCCGTGAATATTTCATTTTCCATAAATTGGGAAGAGACACTTACCTCGGTGGGCTGTTGGGAGGCTTAATTGTGACGTACGAGGCCTCTTGCAAGGTGCCTGGACACCAGAGCAGACAACTACTGGGTATTAATCATGTTAAAAATTGCAAAGAACATCTGGATATAAACCTAGAGCCTGACCTTTCACCGCTGTGGGAATGGACATTACTTGACTTAATGGATCTTGATTTTCTTATGTGTAAAACCAGGTTACAAAAACTCCAACCTAAAGTGGAGAGGATTAAATGAGAGGATGAACCATAAAAATCTAAGGTTAGCTATTAGGACTTGGAACATTGCAAGGCTCTTGTTAAAAATGCAGATTCCAGTGGCCAGGCAGACTGGGGAGCAGGGCAGTCCTGGTTGTTTCTCTCTCCATATGCAATGGTCCTTGCCACATGCCTAGCCTTACTGCGTGCCAGGCTCACTTCTGATTTACCCTTTTATAACTCATCCTTCCCTCCTCTAAACTGAGTCCACATTCCTGCCAGCTGTCCCCCTAAAGCACCTCTCACAGGCTGCAGTGAAGTATCATGGGTTGTGCTGTGCCCACCTCCTCCCTTAGACTGGGCACCACAGCGGAACGAGACCATGTCTCTGGGCTCCCGCAATGCACCTCACACACATTGAGTAGGTGATCAATAACTGGGTGAAATGAACCAAGATGAGAACTGTTAGCTGGAGAGGCTTAAAATAGAGAAATATCACAGAACATTCTGGTATAGGGCATGAAGAATGTTTAGATTAAGACAACTAGGTAAGCATCCAGAATTTGTGAGTCACTGAGGAGGGCCCATGGCTAAATACCACCAAAAGCCAAGTTCGAGCTGAAAATAAACTGATGTTCTATTGGGAAGCTAAGCTCTCTTTGAGAGTTTACTTACACTGTAAAAAGCCCTACCCAGTATAATGCCAATTAATCAAAGCTCTCAAGTAAGGGTTGCTTCTACCTCCTGGGGCTGGTATCTAAAACCCCCAATGCACACAGAAGGAAAGCAGTCTGTCAGTAGCAAGAGAAAAGGAAAGTCTGTGTGGTTGTCCCAAGACAGTCAAGAGCAGAACAGAAAGGAGGCAGAGGGTCCCTGGCAGCTGAGACCTAGGGGAGGCACCAGTAGAAATCAGCAGCGCCACAAGTACTGGTTAACACATAATTGAAAATAGATAGTAGCCATTATTAGCTTCTGAGTAAAATATGATTACACCCATTTAACAACAAGAAAAACAGGAGAGCCCAGAACTTAAGCCACCTGTCCCAAGAGTGCAGCACAACTGTGAAGGAAAGCTGACTCAATCCAGAATGCCGGGGCTTGGAGCCTGGCTTGGTTCTGCTTAGCTGCTATACATGGGGCAATGTCATTAACCTCAGTGCCTCAAGTTGTCTCACCTGTAAAATAGGGATAATTATAGTATTGACTTCAAAAGGTGGTCATGAAGACTGAAACAGTTAAGAGGTATAAAGCCTTGAGAACAGCTCTTGGCACACAGCAATCAGTGAGTTTTAGCTTTTATTAACAGGGTGAAACTGGGACTAAGACCTTCCAACTCCCAGTCAATACCAAGGTTCTACTGTATCCCATTCATTTCCAGGGCCCCTAAATGCTGTCTTTATATTTATGTCAGGGTAGCCGAAGACTACCATTCAGCTCCCTGCCTCTACCCAGGGATCTCTAAACTCTGAGACCCCAAAGCTGCAGTAGAGAATTCAGAGGTTCTTTCCAGCGTCCTGGGAGGGGGGCACCCAGCTCTGAGCCCAAGATTTCCCTGGGCTCTCAATGGGCTGAGAGGAGTTTGCAGGCCGACAACCCATCCACTAAGACACTGGCTCCCCCTCAGCTTCCTGAGGTCTACCTCCTTCCTTGCTTCCCCAGGCCTCTATGCTCCCAGAGGGAACCTCTACTGTTTTCTGGGACACCCACTACTCATGACCTTGCACGATTGTCATGGCCAAGCCTTCTGCATGCCTCGTGGAGGAAACTCTGCATAGCTTCTTCTAGTGCAGTGTATGGCTCACAGTCACACCGTGCATCGGCGTGCAGACAAGACTGCCTCCCAAGGGCCAAGATTCCCACCCATGTAAAAGCCCCTCCAGGTATCTTGAGTACAGCAAACATCAAATAATTGGTCAAGCGGAACACGTCACGTTTTACCAAGTTGGGAAGAGCTAGGTCCTGGCTTTTCCAAACTTCTAATTATTCAGTTTTATGAGCCTTGACAGTTTGTTGTGGATTTTTTTTTGTCTTTATTTGCTGCTATTTGTGTAAGGATCAGTGTGCACTTTGTAGAGAGCATCAGAATTTCTGAGTTTGACAATGAGCTCAGGCATGCCTGCTGTCTAAGTGGCAGTAATCTTGAATTCAGTTTTAGGTGCAATCAGGACAGGGTCCTTTGGCAATGGAAACAAGGGGATAAAAGCAAACTGTTAACCCTTTTTTAATGAAAAGTTCTTAAAAGTTAAACAAAGCCACCAACCCATAAACCAAATAATTTACAGGATTGTTAATCTAGTTTAAAAAAGCCTGGGAGACTGGTTTGAATACTACCACTAACTCATCTGGGGCAAGTCCTGTCTCTTTTCTGGGCTTCAATTTCCTTCCCTGTGAAACAGAAGGCCAGATCAGACATCTAAGATGGCTCACTACTGACTGTCTGAAACTTCTGTTCTCTATTTAATGCTCTGGGTAGGACTTTTTGGTCTATGTTCAGATAGAAAGGAAGGACATAAGACTAGAAGTCTAACTAAGTGGGGAAGATGAAGAACTGCATTAAGAAGTCCCCTTACCCGCCCCCCTTTTTTTTTTTTTTTTGCGGTATGCGG
>NW_006792177.1:1139420-1142133 GCF_000442215.2 Lipotes vexillifer | reverse complement strand
GGGGCACGAACACGTGTCCCCTGCATCGGCAGGCGGACTCTCAACCACTGCGCCACCAGGGAAGCCCCCCTTACCCCTTTTTTGATATTGGTTTATTCATACATAGTTTTTTAAAACTAGAGAAATGCCTTCTGGTGGAGTTGATACTTGGAGAGGGGAGAGGGGAAAGGAGATGGACACCATTCTCTATTTGTTCTCTATTTGGCCAAACTGTGAAATAAATAGCAGTCTCTTCTCTACCTATTCATGTGTTCCTAGGCCCCCTTCTTTCAAAGCCCACCTTCTATGCTAACTTCTGGCTAACTCCTGATTCTCATTCTTGTTAGTATGTACAACACAGAACAAAGCCATTAATGAGCTAACTTGCCTTTTCTTCCAGGACCTTGATTAGCATTTGAGTCTTCTACAGGTCCTCAAACTTCAAATTAATTTCCTTTGGGACAAAGAGGTTTTTTTTAACTCTGCAAATACCACCACAGGGACCTCAGTAAAAGTTTGTGGATTTGGTTCATTGAGACTTTAAGGCAGATTAACACTTTTCAGTCTATTCAAAATTATTCTAAATTGCAGGAGACGGGGCAAGAGGTGACCGCATCTGTTTACAGACAGAGCTGAACCAGATTACTTGCAAGCTAGAAGGAATCTGCCCCGGCAGCATATCAGGACTGCTAAAGTTTGGAAGCTGAAGTCAGGAAAACTTAACCTGGAGTAATTTGGATATTTGTTCTCCATTTTAATACTGATAGCAAAAAACTTAACGCCTATTATCTGCTTGTTAAATTTACAATTGACACGTAAATCTGAATATCAGTTTATAAGCAGAGGCAACATGCATTGTCTTTACTGCTCTCTCTCTAAGCCCAGAATATTAACTGACCCATAGTAGAGGCTCATATATTTAAGACTCCAAATAACTAAAAGGGACATATTAAGTATGTGGCCTAAAGCAAAATATTTCGTTTCTTTTAGGCCTCAGTTTTAGTTCACAAAGGGAGGAAGAAAATACCAGTGTTTCTGTCAACTTGGCGCTGCCTACAGTACAGGAAACAGAATGTGTTCCATGGTCAAGTTTGGAAAACTTGATCAGAAACATTGTGAATTTCGAAGGGGATGACAGTGGAAGAAGATTCAAAACGTAGCCTGAACTTACGGAAGCAGCAAATTTCTCATCTGGAGCACTTGTTGACATTCCCAGGCTGCACAGCAACCCTATGACAGAGGAACCCTCACCCTATGAGTAAAGGAATGCTCCCCACAGGTTTGAAACAACTTGTCTCATGCAGTCAGCTGAGACAAACTATCACTAAAAGTGAGTCTAACCCCAAAGCCTGTGTTATGCTGCCACTGTTTACTGCGGAGTTTTGACAAATTCTACAAGTGAGGAAAGTTTGAACAGTATATGTAGGGACACAAAGCAAAGACTTCCAACCCAGGCTGAAGTTTCAAAACTGGCATCAATGAGCTGAGGATAGAAGGGGATCCTTTGGAAAAGCAAAAAGCAAACTCCTACATCCCAAGGCAGTCATGTAAGTTGGAAGTCCAGACCATTCATTAACCACAGAGAAGACAGTCTGAGAGTGAAGAGCCTGTAGAATACAGGTAAGCTAAAAGAATCTCCTGGAAAGTCTTTTCAAAACAAATATATTTACCCTGGAGAGAGGGTGGGCTTTTCAGGATGGATGGGGCAGAGATGGGCATAAAAAGTAGAAGCCTATTATGAAAAAGGACCCCGAGTAATATTGAGCATGTCCTCCATCCACTGTCAAACAACTGACCTGAAACAGGACCAGGAGCTCTCTTGGGATGGGCCTGGAGGATCTTATAGTCAGGCAAAAGCTCCAAACAAAATGCCCTATCCAACCCCACCTCAAATCCTACCTGCTCTTACTAAGGTCAGATCTAGTTCATCCTTGAGGGAGGGAGGAAACCATTACACCTTTTAAAAGGATTGAGACCTTGAATCAAGACAGATCTGAGGTCACACCGCTTAAGCTATGAAAAATTGTAAACAAACCAGGAGTACAACCATACCTCCCTTTCAAGCTGATTAACCTTCATCAACTTAGATTCGTTCACCTCTAAACCTTAGTTTCTCCACTTATAGAAAGAGAAGAGGATTTACTTTTCAAGTTATACCTCAAGTCACTCTGTAAGAGATCTAGGGCAGAGCTGGGTCTCAGATTAGCAACCTCTCCCCTGAGGAAGTCTCCTCAGGCCTTCCTAGCCCACTGGCTCTCTCTTCTATGAACAGACCCTTGGTTACTTGTAGTTTGAACAAGGCACGTGAGCACTCACGATGCACACACTTCCTAACTGCAGTTAAAACCCTGAAACCAGGACTAGCCCTCCCAGGACTGCAAAATCCCCTTGCTTCACTGAGCCCCATAGTCCCTATAAATAAAACCACTTAGAAGCCAGCCTCAGAGGGTGGCTGTAAAAGGGAAGAAAAAGATGTTAGGTGTGCTGTGTGACAGCTCTAGACACACCTGTGGAGTTATTATTCTGCAGGCCCCTAGAGGACCTAGGCTGAAAACCGCCGGTTTGCTTGACTGCCCTGGGATGAAGGGCTGGTGGTGGTGGTGGGGTCTCAGAGGAAAAGGAAGACCAGGAAACAAGAGTTAGCAGGGTGGAGCCGGAGGGTGTCAGGATTTTTGGAACCAGACAGGGAGCGGGTGTGGGTGGGTCCAGCAAAGTTTTATTGTTTGCTTTGGGA
>NW_006792177.1:1139040-1139410 GCF_000442215.2 Lipotes vexillifer | reverse complement strand
AAAGAGAAGAGGCCCTAGAGTGTGAGGGGGGTCGGCAGATCTTCCATCGACTCTGAACCCAACGCCCTCCACTCCCAAGTCCGACCTTAAAAGTGCTAGACGTTTCACAGTAATGGTTCACACTTATGCAGCACTTCCTACGACAATGGTTAGCACTTAATGAGCCCTTGTTATTAAAATACCAGCTAACGTTAGTGCCGGGGACTAATCAAGGATCCGGAGAGGAGAGGGCGGCCCGAATGTCTGCCCCGGAAAGGAGGGTGTGTCGGGTCCAGGGCGACAGAACCGGGACCAGGATCTAGGGGTCAGTTTGGGCCGAGCCCAGCAGATCCGTGGGTCCAGGCCATGCGTGGCCAGGGCGGCCCTCGGC
>NW_006792177.1:1136852-1139030 GCF_000442215.2 Lipotes vexillifer | reverse complement strand
GGCATTCCTACCTTTGAGCGAGGTTTCCACCAGGCGCAGGTAAAGCTGCGAGCTCTTGTTGCCGTGGCTCATGCGCTGGGCTAGCCCGTTGCGCTGCAGGACGCACTCCTCAAACTGCACGACGTTTTGGTGGCGCCGCTTGAGGCTGGTCAGGGCCCAGAATTCGGCCAGCGCCAGCTCCACGTTCTCGGGGGCGTCGCACCGGATCTTCTTGACCGCCACCCGGGCCCCGCTGCGCCCGGCCACTGCTTCGTACACCACGCCGTAGCTGCCGCGCCCGATCTCCGCCAAAAGGCTGTAGCGCGGCCGCGCCGACCCGCCGCCGCCCTCCGGCCGCCGCCGCGCCAGGTAGGCCTCGCCCGGGGCCTCGGCCGCCACCGGATCCATGGCCTGGGCCACCGCCGCCGGCCTCAGCTTCGCGCTGAGCGCCCGCGGCACTGGGCTTCGCCTTTTCCGCTCGAGGCTTTGTGTACCTCTGCGGGCGCCGTCCTCCTCCCCCGTTTCCATGGCTGCGGGCGGCGGGGGGAGCAGCAACGGCGCTGCCCGGGACCCCCCTGCCTCATCCCTCCGTCCGGCCCCGGGACGCGGAGGAGCGGGACCCTGGATTGTGACCTGCGGGCGAAAGAATCGGTTAAATGACCAGGCCGAGGCCGGGAGGCAAGCAGCGCAGGCCTCAGGGCGTCCCACCTCCTCCTCCGGCCGCCACGGCCCCTTTAAGACGGAAGGCACGGCTGCTGACTGAACGGGGGAGGGGAGGGGAAAGCGGGAAAGACGAAACCACGGGGCACTGGCTCAGAGGGGGAGCCGGAAAGAAAAGCAGAAACTCCCCGCCTTTTCAGTTAACTTATTGTATAGCAATACGAGAAACAAGGACTCGCAGCTTTCGTGACTTATGAAAATCGCCCTTAAGGAGAAATTTGGCCTGTGGAGATCTTTCTTCCCGCTTGGCTCCCTCTGGGATGCCCCTCCCTGCGTCCCGCCCTGTGTCCTCCCGGGTGTAAACAGTCCATTGAATTAAGCCGGAGCTGAGGCCAGCGGACCGACCCAAGTCCCGCCAGGCTGCGGGTGTAAGAGGTTGGCTTGAAAGTTCGGAGTCCCTGAGCGCGCCCAAGCGGGGGCCCAACTGCCCTCCCCAGACGCCCGAGGCGGCGGGCGTAGTTCCAGTTTGGGTGCTAGCTTTCACTCCGCGCACCGCGCCCTTACCTGGCCTGCGCCCTTCCACTTCCGGGCAGCGCGTTTCCCCCCTAAGGCCCCCAGCTGGGGATGGTCCGCTCCGGGCCAGGGCTGCTTCGGGTACCTAGCCGGGCGAGAGATCGTGGCCCGGGTCGGGCGTGCGACAGAACCTGTTGCTGTACGGGTGACGGCAGCGGTGCTCTCGGGGGACAACTGGGCGTCAGGGCTCCCGCGGCTCTCCACGTGTTCGCGCCAGCTGAGCCCTTTACGTAACCTTTTTATATAAGCCGCATGTCCCGCCCGCACTCGGGCCAGCGGGGGCTCCTGGTGGCCCATCCCCCGGGAGGCCAGCCGAGTACTGCGCCGCCGGGGTCCTGCCAAGGTCGGCCGACCAGTAGCAGCCGGGTGAGCCCACGCGGGGCCGGGGCCCAATCACAGGCGAGAACACCCAACCAACAAAAAACAGGCGCCAAATTCCCGCGATCGGGCCGCGGCCTCCGGTCTCCGCAGCCGCCTGCGCACCGCAACCTCCTCTCTTCCTTACCTGCGCTGTATGAAGAGGAGCTGCACCCAGTAGGCCCTAATAAATACTGATTGGTTGATTGGATTGGTCGGTTTAATTGATTCATAGGTCTTGCCTGGGAACCGCCCGCACTGGGATGGAATCCACGCCCCGTCTCCTATTAAGCCACTTGAGCCTGGGCAAAACATTGCCCCACTTGGAGCCTCAGTTTCTCCTTCTGAAAAATGGGTAGACTCGGCCTTGCCTCCCAGGGTTGATAGCCCCAAATAAAAAATATATATGTTATATAAAATATGAATATATAAATAAATATTAATATAAAAATATTTAGATTCTAAAGTGGCTAATTGGGTGCAGGGCTGAGAGTGCTGAATGTAAGCTCCATTTAGACATGAATTTTTAAATATTTTGTTCACTGCTTTGTACCTCAGTGCCGAGTAGGTGCTCCATATTTGTAAACTGAATCTACAGAGCCTGTAATG
>NW_006792177.1:1103469-1136795 GCF_000442215.2 Lipotes vexillifer | reverse complement strand
AAAGAGTGGTGAACAAGACAGTCTCTACCTTAGTTGAGGTTCTGTGCTTTGGCAAATCATATGGGTGACTTTGTGCAAATAACACTTTCTTAAGTGTCTCTTGTCCTCATCTGTAATATGGGAAGAACAGTAGTTGAAGGATTCACTGAGGTTAGACAGTTAAAGCACTTAGAATAGGACAGGGCCTTGCACGCATTAAATGTTAGATATTATTAAATAAATACATAGGATCATTTTTGACAATGTAAGTGTAATAGAGGAAAAGAATGAGCTAAGGAGTGCCTGGGGGTTGGGGACAGGCCACTTTTGTTAGTGTGGTCACTAAAAACTTAACTTTTTTTGGATAAAATTTCAAATTTACATGTAAATTACAAGAATAGTAAAGAATCATATTTTTAACCATAATAATAATTTGGTTTTTTTGGTTTTTTTTGCGGTACGCGGGCCTCTCGCTGCCGTGACCTCTCCCGTTGCGGAGCACAGGCTCCGTACACGCAGGCTCAGCGGCCATGGCCCACGGGCCAAGCCGCTCCGCGGCATGTGGGATCCTCCCGGACCGGGGCACGAACCCGTGTCCCCTGCATCGGCAGGCGGACTCTCAACCACTGCGCCACCAGGGAAGCCCTGACCTTAACATTTTTGAAGAGTACTGGTGAGTTATTTTGTAGATGTCCCTAAGTTTAGATTTGTCTGGTATTTTCTCATGATTAGAATTAGGTTGTGCATTTTTGGTAGGAATGGCACTGAAAGGAGTTGTGTCCTCAGTGTACCACATCAGGAGGCACATGGCATTTTTTTATTCCAATACTGATGATGTTGACTTTGATCATTTGGTTAAGGTGGTGTCTGCCAAGGTACTACACTGAAAAGTTACTATTTTTCCCTTTGTAATTATTAAGTGTCTTGTGGGAAGATATTTTGAGACTATCCTGTTCTTCATCAGACTGTCACCCGCTGTTTTTAGCATTCATTTATGGTTCTTGCCTGAGTCAGTTACTCCCATGGTTACAAAATGCTGATTGAAAGGCCTCTGTATTAGTTTGCTAGGGCTGCCATAACAAAATACCACTGACTGGGTGGCTTAACAGGAATTTATTTTCTCACAGTTGTGGAGGCTAGAAGTCCAAGATCAGAGTGTTGGCAGGTTTGGTTTCTCCTGAGACCTCTGTCCTTAGTTTGCAGATGGCTGCCTTCTGGCTGTGTCCTCATAAGACATTTTCTCTGTGGGGATATCTTTTCTTCTTCTTATAAGGACACAGTCGTATTGGATTAGGGCCTACCCTAACTGGCTCATTTAACTTAATCACCCCTTTAAAGACTTTATCTCCAAATGTATTATTGATACATTCTAAGGTACTGGGGGTTGTGAATTCCACATATGATTTTGGCAAGGGTGGGGAGGGGGGAATTAAATCTATACCAGTCTATAACAATTAAATCTGTAACAGTGACATGAGCTGAGACCTCAAGCCAGCCATGCTAAAACTAGTGGAAAGGCATTTCAGGCAGAGGGAGTAAGTACAGAAGCTGTGAGGAACATGACTGATGTCAAATTTAAGCCAACTGAGAATGTGAAATGGTACAACCACTTTGGAAAAAAAAGGTGTGGCAGTTTCTTATAAAGTTAAATATATATCTACCCTATAGCCCAGTAATTGCATGCCTAGGTATTTACCCAAGATAAATGAAAACCTGTGTTCACTAATACACTTGCATAAGAATGTTTATAGTGGCTTTTTCTATAAGTCCCAAACTGGAAAACACTCCAGTGTTCATCAGTAAATGAAGGGATAACCAAATTGTGGTATTTTTGTACCAAGAAATGCTGTTCAATGGGGGGAAAAAAAAAAGGAATGAAGTATTGATACAATGTGGATGAATCAAAATAATTATGCTAAGTGAAAGAAGTCAGGAACAAAAGGGTATATACTGGATGATTCTATATACAATTCTTGAAAATGCAAACGAATTTATGGTGACAGAAAGCAGATTAGTAGTTGGGGTGGGGGAGAGGGGATGGAATACAAAGGGACTTGAGAAACTTTTTGAGGGGATGGATTTGTTCGTTGTCTTGAAATTACCTTGTGATACTTTCAAGGGGGGAATATGTTCAAAACACTTCAAAGTGTACACTGTACACTTTAAATAAGTGCAGTTTTTGTACATCAGTTTTACAGCTTTACCTCAATAAAGTTGTAAAAATAAATGGGGAAAAAGAGTACATACTATTTGATTCCATTAATGTAAAGGCAAGCTACACTGATCTGTGGTGGCAGAAATCATATCAGTGGTCATCTTTGGGTGGGAATTACTGCTAAGGGGCAGAAATGCATACCAACTAGAAGAACATTCCATGTCAAGGGGAAGAGCAGGTGCAAAGGCCCTGAGATGTAGCACCCAAAGAGGCCAGTGTGACTGCAGCGCAGGGAATAGGGAAGAGTAGTGGAAGCAGAATGGTGATGCTCCCTTCCCATCCCTGCTACTTCACTGGGTGAGGACACCCAAGGGGCAGCTGGCCCTGGGGTGGGGGGGAGGGGTTCTCTGGGAAAGCAGTAGGCTCTGGGCTGGGAAGGAAAGGTTGGATGAGTGGAGGAGTGTGGAAGGGATGGAAGCTGGGAGAAGGCTGAGACTGCTCCAGTGGGCTGGGTCAGGGGGTAGTGGGAATGAGGAGCGGGCTTGGGAGTTGAGGGTTGGGGGCTGGAGGTGGCACCGGGCCATGGCAGAGAATCGTCTGAAATGGCAGTTGTAGCCGGGGAGCTGAGGATGGGAAGGGGTTAAGGGGAGAGAAGCTGATACGGGGTATGGGAGGAGGACCTCAGAGGGGGCTGTGGATGTTCTGAAGGACAGAAGCTTGAGGTGGGTGCCTCAGTGGAGGGTGTACTCTGAGTTGGGGACGCTGGGGAGGGCTGTGGGGAGGCTATGCCATTGGCTTGAACTCCCCTCGCATGATGGAACTGGATTTCAGAGGCTCCAGGAGGGCTGTCTCCAAGAAAAACTGGAGCCTGTCATGCTTCCTAACAGCCCGAAGCTCACAACAATTACAGGGAGATACGGTTGACCCCATTTTATGAATGGGAAGATTGAACTTGGAAGCTGTCACATTACAAGCAAGTGGAATAGTTGAAATCTGATCCCCAGCAGCCTTGGGTTTGGTGTCCAAACTCTTAACTTTTACACAAACCGGGGTTCTCCAGCTCAAGTGCACCTCAGCATCACCTAGATTGCTGGGCCCCACCCCCAGAGCGGCTAACCAGTAAGTCCTGGGTAGGGCTTGATTATTTTCATGCCTCACTAGGTCCCAGGTGCTGCTGATGCTAACGTCGTTGGTCTGGGAAGCACACTCTGAGAACCACTGCATTACACTGTACTCTGCCCCTAGGCTGAGCGCAAAGCTGAGGCGCTTGTAGAGGACTGGAGTTCTGACAAAGAATTTGAGGATGGACTGGAGCTACTCACAGAAAGCTAAGCAAATAAGCCAAGGTGATTATTAAAGCCAAGAAAACAAAGACAATTTATAAGAAGAACATTGTAATCATCATAAACTACAACACTCAGCTGGAAATAATATTACACTGTCATTATAATGTAAGAACAGTACATTCATTTAACCAGAAATGATGATATAATTATTTTGGGAAAATTGGAGCAGGAGGGTATGTGTGTGTGTGGTGTGTGTGATCATTTAACCAGAAATGATGATATAATTATTTTGGGAAAATTGGAGCAGGAGGGTATGTGTGTGTGTGTGTGTGTGTGAGAGAGAGAGAGAGAGAGAGAGAGAGAGAGAGAGAAAGAGAGAGGGGGAGAGACTAAATTTTTATTCTCCATAGCTGTAAGTTAATAGAAAAGGTCTAAAATTTGAAAATCTTGAAGTGACACCATAGTCAGGTATAAAGAAGTAACCAAAGAATGAGTTATTGCTTCATGGGATGGGACTTAGTGGTGAGAAAGGGGATTTTTGTTATAAGCTTTGTAATAGTATATAACTCGTAGTAGTAATTAACTCTTAAACATTATGTATATTTATTACTTGGATTGAAATTGAAATTAAAAATAAGAGTGGGTGTGGGCTTTGGCCACCACTGAAACAGCCTGTCAGCTTGGTGGCGCTGTTCAGCTTCTGGCCATGAGGTGCTCCTCTTGTCCTTGAATCGCCTAGAAGCATCTGGAGGGCTACAAGTAGTAAGTACCCAAATCACACCCTGGGGACACCACACTAGAGCTATTGCATCCACTGAGACTCAACAAAGAGGGCCTCTTGTTTATTTAACAAGGGTCTGAGTCACAGAAAACAAAGATGGAAGCAGATACAGCCACCCTGTTTCCCAAACTTAACGGATTGTTCTCATTTCACATGTTCTTCCCATCAGCCACTTCAGGGCTCCGAAATTCCAACCTTTCCTCCTCTCCCTTCTGGGAATGTCATAGAAATTCTTTGTCAGGCTATCATCTGAGTATTCGCTGCAGAAAATTGGTTGCTAAGTTCTTAGGAGTTGTTTATGGTTTTTAGAAAGGTAAAGGAATACAATGAGCTAGCAGGGCAAAGTCCTTGATTCTGTAACTACTGGGACATTCAAAATAAACTATTGGGGAATCTGGTTGAAAGGTACACAACCATAAGGCACCAAAGTACACTCATTGATCAAGGTATGAAGCACACAGCCTTTTAGGAAGGCAATTTGAAATTTTATTGTCCATAAAATCCATACACTTTGAACCAGCAATCTCATTTCTAGGATTTTCTAGGATTTATCCTATAGAAATACTTACCCATTAGTGGAAAATATGTGTGCTGCAAGAATTTTTATTGTGGTCATTTGTAATAATAAAATATTAGAAATACTCAAGTGCCAGAGATGGGATTAGTTACATACAGCCACATATTTGAATATAATGCCATCAAAAAGAAGGATTTAGCTCTGTATATGCTACAGAACAAGTATTCACAACATATTGTTATATAAAAAGCAAATGTAGGGCTTCCCTGGTGGCGCCTGCTGTTGCAGGGGACACGGGTTCTTGCCTCGGTCCGGGAGGATCCCACATGCCGCGGAGCGGCTGGGCCCGTGGGCCATGGCCGCTGAGCCTGCGCGTCCAGAGCCTGTGCTCCGCAACGGGAGAGGCCACAACAGTAAGAGGCCTGCGTAATGCAAAAAAAAAAACAAAAGAAAAGAAAAAGCAAATGTAAACTAGGATCTATAGTATAACCTCAAATTTTGTTTAAATATGTATAAATAGTTGCTAGCCTTCATTGAGTTGTTTCTCTGTATTGGGAGCTGTCCTAAGTGCTCTGTACATATTAATTTATTTATTCCAGTACACTGTAGTGTAAGTTTCATTATTATCTCCATTTTCCATAGAAACTGAGGCACAGAGAGGTTATGTGACTTTTTCAAGGCCATAGCACTAAGAAGTGACGGAGCTTGGTTTCAAACCAAGGCATACCTGATTCCAAAGCTCGTGGTACTTACATGTTACATGTACTTACGTATTAGTTTCTACATACATAAAGGAAACATTTGGATAAATAATACTCTAGATGCCAAGAAGAATTCTCTTCTGGTGATTCTTTCAACACTTCTGTATTATTTGAACGCTTTATGTACATATTTTTGGTATTAGTTTTTAAGTACTTTTTTGTAGATATGAAAAAACAATAAAATTCAGTTTAAAAAGAATGTGCAATAATGCAGACTGCATCTCATCGCTCATTTGCTCAGTGAGTACTGATTAAGTTCCTACTGTTTGCTGGATTAGGGACTGAGATGAATGAAACCCAGTTCCTGTGATGGAGGAACATAGAGTCTTGTGAGGACCAGAAAGAAGCAGCCAGTGCTCAGTCTTTTCTGGCTCTATTGCACTGTGACTTTCCTTTAGATTTTGGTTGGCCAGAGAGAAATGAGGCTGCGCCACAGGTATCAACACTCAAAATTTCCTCTTTCAACTAATGGAACCAGGTGCTATGCAGGGCCTGAACATTATACACTGTCTTTCTTCCTCTATAGAACTTACTGTTATTGGTTCAACCAACATTTAGTGGGCATTAGGCCCTGTGTGTGAGTTGGGGATCCAGAGATGAATAAGACAGGTTCTCTGCTGGTAAAATCTGGTGGTGTGAGGAAAACTGCTATGTTTCTAAATAGTTATACTTTTCCATTGGTGAAAATAATGATTCCAACAAACATTTAAGAAGTACTTACTAGGCACTGATTCATACACTTCTTACATATACTAACTTACTGAATTCTTAACCCTCTGAGATACTATTGATATTATTATCTCTGTATTATAGATGAGGAAACTGAGGCACAGAGAGTTTAGGCAACTTGCCCAAGATCACACAGGTAGGATGTGAATGATCAGGAAATTCCAATCTAGGTAAATGCTTAGAACAGCACAAGCAAACAGCCCAGCTTGTGGGAGAGCAATCGTGATAAAAATAGTATTAACAACTGTAACAGTACCTGTCACAAACCACACAGAGCTTTGTGGGTTTTAAGTGTTTGTACATACATGTCTCAATGTTAGGTGATCCCCAATATAAAGTGGGGATATAAAATATCCTCCCATATTTCACAGTGAGAAGGTTGCAAAAAAGAAAATATTTGGAGGGCCATCTTGAATATATAAATTCTTAAGGCTGTAGATGAAATAATCAAATGTCTATATATAATATTTAATTTATTATTTTAGGTATGCACATGCTTTCAAGATTATTAAATAATTTTATTTAAATATATTATATATTAATAACTAATATATTAATTTAGAAATACTGTTTTTTTTTCCTAATCTGACACTTTACAAAACAGCTTTATTTCATCTTGTCCTGTGCATCTTTGATCTCATATCTTTATTATCACTAGGGATAGTTTCTGAATCACCCAGCTCACTTTCTAGATCACATACATTTCACTCCTAATTTGTTTGTGATCCAGCACTTTCTGAGCCTTTATATAATGCTGTCATTGAAATATTTTATCCTTAAAGTCCCAGTTCACTCAATCTTAGGACAGTATTGTTTTTCTGTTTGCCCTATTGGTTTATATTTGTGATCACAACATCCTAACATCTAATGGATTACTTTTAAAGTCCTCTTTATAAGGCTTGCATCTTTACAAGGGGTATGAGATCAGCCCCTAGTATAATGACTACATCTGTGTCAAAAACTGTTTTTTTTTTAAACCCCTTCCTTCAGGTGACTTCTATAAATTGGTCTTTTGCAAACAATACTTTGTTGTTTAAAGTTATTGAGAGAGTCTAGGGAATATGAAAGACTGTGAGGCTTCATAAGAACTTAAATATAAGGCAACTCCCACTTTCTTCTGAGGGATAATTTTTGGGGAAAACCATCCTGCCTTATATCCAGGTGTAGATGACACATTAACCTTATCTGTTAAACTTGGCAAACTTGCCTGTACAAATCTGTATAGTGGGCACTATCCTCACCCTAACACATGAGTAACTTGAAACTCAGAGGTGAGGTGACTTGCCCGAGGCACCTCACAAGTGGCAGAACTGGAACACAACTTGAACCCCAGTCTGTCTGATCCTCTCACACACCCTCTCCCATTAAAGCACCAGGTAAGTTTCTAAACCACTTTCCTAATTTAGATTGCTGGCCCTGATAAGAATGTGGGGCTGTGTTGACAGAACACTAACACTGATTAATTTATTGTTCTTCTATTGCCTTATGCTTGTATAGCTGTGTGCAGTATTTCATAAAGAGAATGGCAAAGCAATTTGCACATATGAAACCCAGATGCTTAATTTTAATTTCTGGGTTTCTGTTTCAAATTTATTGTAAAACAAGGCAGGTTGTTTATACCGTAAATAAATGCCCCAGTGTCTATAAAGATCCCTGGAAGCTGCCCTTAGGTCCTGAAGTGGCATATTTGCTTACATTTGTTTTGTTCTTGAAAAACAACCCCTTCAGGTATGAGGTGGGAAGAGTCAGTGGTACCTTGTTTGGGGGTGCAAGTTCCCCTACAAGGCTGTGCTGGAGCTGCTTCCCCCAGGCTCCTGAGAGCTGTTCGTGCACATCTCTCCCCAGCTCTGCTCAGTGACGGCACAGCAGCAGCTGGAAATCAGCCAGGTAGGGAGTATTTACACCATGGAAACTGGCAAAGCTTACAAATCAAGGTTCCTTCCATCCCCCCTCGGCCCCTCCCCCAAATAGTTTAACCTCCCTGTACCTTGTGAATAGCAAAAGTACTTCCCTTCTAGGTTTTCTGAAAATGTAGTGAGATAAAGCATGTAAAGCACATGGCACTGCTTCTATGTTTACTTATTTAGAAAAGTAATGCATATGCCGGTTGAAAAAAATCAAACAAACAAAAAAGTTTACAGTAAAAAGTAAGTTTCCTTCTCAACCTGGACTTCCATTCCAACTCCTATCCTGAAAGGCAGACGGTTTCTCAGAATCCTTTCAAAGATGTGCTCTGCATATATAACCATATATACATGTATACAAATGTGTATATATATATTTAATAGGTATATTTGGTTTTAATTAATTAATTAATTAATTTTGGCTGTGCTGGCTCTTAGTTGTGGCATGCGGGACCTTTAGTTGGGGCACGCATGTGGCATCTAGTTCCTTGACCAGGGATCGAACCCGGGCCCCTTTCATTGGGAGTGTGGAGTAGTCTTACCCACTGGCCACCAGGGAAGTCCCACAAATACATATATATATGTATTTATATATACACACACACACACACACACGCATTTTTATTTTGGCTGCGTTGGGTCCTCGTAGCTGCGTGTGGGCTTTCTCTAGTTGCGGCGAGCGGGGCGAATCTTCGTTGCGGTGCATGGGCTTATTGAGGTGGCTTCTCTTGTTGCGGAGCACAGGCTCTAGGCGCGTGGGCTTCAGTAGTTGCGGCACACGGGCTCAGTAGTTGTGGCTCGTGGGCTCTAGAGCGCAGGTTCAGTAGTTGTGGCACACGGGCTTAGTTGTTCTGCGGCATGTGGGATCTTCCTGGACCAGGGCTTGAACCCGTGTCCCTTGCATTGGCAGGTGGATTCTTAACCACCGTGCCACCAGGGAAGTCCTGTATATATTTTTAAATGGCAGTATTTTACAACAGTGTTCTGCCCTTTGACATGTGCACACACACACATACACACACACACACACACACACACACACACAACAACACATATACTTCTCTATCTCTATATCTATCTATGATTATTATAAACTGGCTTACATAGATCTAACTTGTTATTTATTTAATTTTTATTTTTATTTTTTTGTGGTACGCAGGCCTCTCACTGTTGTGGCCTCTCCTGCTGCAGAGCACAGGCTCCGGACACATAGGCTCAGTGGCCGTGGCTCACGGGCCCAGCTGCTCCGCGGCATGTGGGATCTTCCCAGACCGGGGCACGAACCCATGTCCCCTGCATCGGCAGGCGGACTCTCAACCACTGTGCCACCAGGGAAGCCCCACACTTCACTTTTTAATGGGAAAAAAAAAAGTGTACTTTAATGAATAAAGATAGCTGGCAGCCCCATGAGAAAGGTCCCTGGAGTAGCGAGGGGTCCCAGAGACCAGACCCAGGCTCTTCTTTGGCCTCTTCCACACACAGTGGACAGTGGAGAATCTTCCACACCTGTCAGACGAGAGGCTAGACTGTGTGATTCCTTCCTCCACTGCACAGGTGAGGGGTGACTCAGGGTCCATGTGTGGAATCAAGTGGGGATGGATGATAAAGGCATTGGAAAAGTATTTGATCAAAGTATTTGAACTCAGGCCCAGCCTTTTATTCTACTGCTTCTGTTTCCCTGCCTGTTAATTCCCCTCAACAAACATCCACTGGTGGGTCTTATATGCCAGTTTTGACTTGGAAAAATACAATCGTCATGAGCACATCCTGTGATGGTCCAGCAGCCACCTCTTATTCAGCAGGCCTAAGGGCCTTCTCCTGTTGCTTTCAGTAGATGAAGCAGAGCAACCAGAAGATTGGGGGAGGGACGGCTTGGGGGAACCTCACCATCTAAGATGTTAACTTGTTATTAACATCTAACTTGTTATTAACATCTAACTTGTTATTAACATCTAACTTGTTATTTTTAAGGGCTGCCCATTACTCCATTTTTGGATGCACCATGGTTTATTTAACCAGGCCCCTGTGGGTGACATTCAGGTTTTTCCCCATCCCTTGACAGCACAATGGGCATTGAATAACCTGTCTTTTGCACACAAACACGAGTGTATCTGTAGACTCAATTCCTGGAAATGGAACCATTGGGTCAAAGGGTATAGGCATTTAGAGTTCTGGTTTGATTGTCATATTGCCTTTCAGGAGTTTTACCAATTTTCTCTCCAACCCATGGTGTAGGCGAGTCCATGAATCCCCACAGCCTTGGGACACGGTCTGACTTTTCAATCTGTGCTATCTGGCACCCTGGATAGGTAAATGGTCCTCATTATTATTACTGATGGAAAAACTCAAGTGTGGGAGTGGCCCTTGGGTACTGGATTTCCGTGAACTCTGCTTTGCAGGCTCTTTATCATCCCTGTTTTTCTTGAGTGAAGTTTCTCAGGAACATTAAGGATCAAGAGGGTGAGAAGCTCTAGTGCTCTGGGAAGCTCTCGTACAGCTTGTTCCCTGTCGTTGTAAAAGAATCAGCTTTTTGAAATACAGGCCTTGTCATCTTGCTCTCCTCTCTAAAACTTTCTGTGGCTCCACATTTATCAAAGTTCTTGGACTAGCAGTGCCAGCATCCCCTCGAACTGGTTAGGAATGTACATTTTCAGGCTCCTCTGCAGACCTATTAAATCAGACACTCTGCAGGCGGGGCTAAGCTTCAACAAGCCCTCGGGTGATGTTGTTGTGCCCTCAAGTTTGAAACCACTGCCTTACAGAATGAAGTGGCCCCTTTCCACCATGTGGCTCCAACCCACCTTTCCTACTATATTTCCTTCTGTGTCCCACAACTTCTGAACACACCTAGCTACTGGCTTCTCAAACCTCCCTCCACTTTCTCACCTCTGTTCTTGGAACAGAAACCTCTAGTTGTCCCCCAATTTCTTATAGAGCAAAAGAAGCTCGCATTTTATTCTTCTTTTTTTTTTTTTTTCCTCTTTTTGGCCGCCCCACGCGGCATGTGGGATCTTAAGTTCCCTGACCAGGGATCAAACCCATGCCCCCTGCAGTAGAAGCGTGGAGTCTTAACCACTGGACCACCAGGGAAATCCCAAAGCTCACATTTTAAAATTGCATTTCCCAGACTCCCTTGAAACTATGTTCTGGCAAATGGTTTGTGAAGTGTGCAACTTCCGAATTGTACCCTCTGAAGGAAGGAGCATGCCCAGCCTTCTGCTTGCCTACTTCCACCGGCTGGAAGGCAGATATGATGGTTCTGAACCACGAAAACAGGTGAGGGCTGAGCCTCAGGTGTGGTGGAGCATCAGGAGGGATTGGTCTGGGACCCTGACACTGTGGGGTGACCACAGAAGCCAGAGACCACTTAGCCTAGACTGTGAAAACAGAAAAAGATAAACTTCCATTTTATTTAGCTCAGTGTTACCTGAGGTTTGCATGATCACAATTGACCATCTTACCTAATGCAATGCCTTCAGGTGTTCTCTGTTCCTCCACTTGCCTGGCAACAATCTCCTCTTTCCTTTCAAGAGACGCTTTTAACGAAGGCGTATTATTTTAATAAGAATATTGACAGGGCATCCCTGGTGGCGCAGTGGTTGAGAGTCCGCCTGCCGATGCAGAGGACACGGGTTCGTGCCCCGGTCCGGGAAGATCCCACATGCCGCGGAGAGGCTGGGCCCGTGAGCCATAGCCTCTGAGCCTGCACGTCCGGAGCTTGTGCTCCGCAACGGGAGAGGCCACAACAGTGAGAGGCCTGCGTACCGCCAAAAAAAAAAAAAAGTCTCCATTTTAATTTCAAATATAGTAAATACCAGTTGATATATCCTACATAAATGAAAATCTCTTTGTGGCCCTCAGTTCTTTATTTAAACTTTTCATTTTGAGATCACTGTAGATTCATGTGCAATTATAAGAAATAATATGGAGAGATCTGTGTACCCTTCACTCCGTCTCCCCCGGTGGTAACATCATGCATAACTTTAGTACAATATCACAAAGAGGAAATTGGCAGTGATGCAAGCCACCCATCTTATCCAGATATCACCAGTTTTACATGTATGTGTGTGTGTGTTTAATTCTGTGCAACTCTATCACACGTGTACATTTGCGTGACCACTACCATAGTCAAGATACAGAACAGTAGTCCCCTTGCAAGGATCCCTCGTGCTGCCTTCCTGTAGCCACAGCCCCCTCCTTCCCTCTCCCCTCCCTAACCCCTATTCTCCCGCTCTATAATTTTGTCAGTTCAAGAATATTATATAAATGGAATAATTCACTATGTAACCTTTTGAGGTTGGCCCTCTCACTCAGCATAGTTCCCTCGCGATCCATCCATGTTGTTGCATGTATCACTAGTGTGTTCCCTGCAACGGCTGAGGAGTGTTGCAGGCATGGATGCATCACCGTTTGTTTAATTGTTCTCCTGTGGAAGGACATTAGGATTGTTTCTGATTTCTGGCTATTATGGTAAGCACATGCTTAATTTTGTAAGAAGTCACTGTATCTTTTCCAGAGTGGCTGAACCATTTTACATTCCTACCAGCACTTTATGAGTTTCTGGTTTCTCTGCATCCTCACCAGCATTTGGTGTTATCAGTATTTATTCTTTTACCCATTCCGATAGTTGTGTAGTGATACCTCATTGTGATTTTAATTTGCATTTCCTGATGGTAATGATGTTGAAATATTTTCATATGCTTGTTTGCCAGCTGTATATCCTTTTCAGTGCAATGTCTGTCCATGTCTTTTGCCCATTTTCTGATTGGATTGTTTGTTTTCACTCTTGAGTTTTGAGAGTTCTTTATGTATTCTAGATACCAGACCGTTGTCAGTTATGTGGTCTGCAAACATTTTCTCCCAGTGTTTTTGTCCTCTTCACAGGCTCTTTCTCAGAACAAAGGGTTTTCATTTTTAAATGATCCAATTTATCTTTTTTCTTTTTCCTTTATAGATCATGCTTTTGGTATTAAGTCTAAGAATACTTCACCTAGCCCTAGGTCCTAAAGATTTTCTCCTATTTTTTTTCTCTAAAAGTTTTGTAGTATAACATTTTACATCCAATCTTTAATCCGTTTTGATTAATTTTTTTGTTAAGTTGTGAGGTTCAGGTCAAGGTTCATTTGCCTATGAATGTCAATAATTTCTAAGGGATCCTGGGACCAAAGATTCAAGAACTACAATAAGGTGTATGAGGTACTCCAAGACAGGTATGTACAAAGTGCTATGGAAAGGTTAAGTTTGAGCAAGGTAGTTCTGGAAGACTTCCCAGAAGAGGTGACATTTGAGTTCTGCTTTGGAGAATGGATAGGATTTTACCAAGCAGAAGGGAAGTCTTGTTGCTTTCCTTTGTCTCCCATAGCCAGAGATATTCTCAGTGATGGGGTGAGTTTTAAAAGAGGAAAGTATGGAAAATAAAGAGAAGGACCTAAGAAATCAGACAGACCTTGATTGAAATCCTCCTTAACTAGTTAAGTTACCTTTCCTAAGCCTCAGTTTTCTTATCTGTAAAATGGGGGGATAATTCTTTCTTTTCAGGGAAACTGAGGATTAAATGAGATGTATGTAAACTGGCAAGCAGGGTATCTGACACATGGTCATCAGTCCATTAATTACCTCCTCCTACCCTTTCATGATTCCGTTTACCTTTTCTCCATGTGATGGAGTTAGATCCTTCCTTTGATGTTCAGCCTATACTTAATTTCATTCTTTCCCCCCCATATTGCTCTAGATGAGTGATTCTCAAATTTTAACTATATATCAGCCGTCACAAAACATACTCAATATTTAGTTACCGAGAGCCTTTTAAAACACAGAATGCAGAATTTCTGATTTAGTAGGTCTAAGGTAGGACCTGAGAATTTGCACTTCTAACAAATTTCCAAGTGATGCTGATGCTGCTGGTCTGAAGACCACACTTTGAGAACCACAGCTCTAGATATTCCCTTTAATTGTCTCAATAAACTGTATAGAAGGAACCAAAATATCCACATTCTATATGTAAATAGATTTTCAAGGAAATGCTTGTTGTGTTTGTTTTTCAAAATTCTCAGAAAACTCAATGGGGAGACTTCTGGTTTTAAGACGGCTGACTTTTGTTTTGTTTTTAATTTTGGCAAAAAAACACATAACATTAAATTTAGCATCTTCACTTTTCTTAAGTGTGCAGTTCAGTACTATTAATCATATTCAAGGGTGGCTGAGTCTTGTTTCTATCCTGTTCTCTTCTTATAAAAGCCACACGGGACACAAGGAGAACATGCAAACACCCTCTCTATCTTTGATGAAACCAGGAGACAGCTCCAACCGTGAGACAATAAATGGAGTTGGGGAGTGGCAAGCGATTTGGCAAAATGGAGGAGGGTCAAACCATCCAGCCTAAGGAGGGGCATATATCGAGGAAGAGCTCATTCACCCCAGAATCCTGGAAGGCTCAGGAGCTGGGAGAACCAGGTAGTGCAGGAGGTGGAGATGAAGCAGGTATCCCCTCAGAGGATACCTGGGATCGAAACTCTAGAGAAATTGAACCCAAGAGGTCCCAGATTTAGTGGCCACAGTATAGGGAAAAGGTGGGGGCATGGTGGGGGCTGGACTAGACTTATAGTTTGACTAAAAATCTGCCCCCTGACTGATGACACCCCCGGTCTGTTCCCAGCCGAGCTCCAGAATATTTACACCTAGGCTGATTAAGCAAAAAGCCCTGCGCACCCCACCCCTCTGCAGCAAGCAGGGGATTTGAGCTTCACTTTATAAAGAAACCCAACTGCCCCAGAGAAAAGACTGGCTATTGTGATATTTGAGTCTTCTCAGAAAAATCTGGCTGGCCACTTACTTATCCTACAGTGAATCACATCAGTTTCATGCCCTCTTCATGCTTGCCAAGCTTTCAGTCAGCTTTCACCTGCTTCACTTTAAAATAAAGATCATAGTCACTTGAGGTAAGTTTCCAGTCTGAACAAGAGAGACCAAAGAAAATACTGCCTGACAGGCAGTGCTTTGCTGTGACTGCCATTTTGACATTCTCTTGGCCTGTTTGGGCATCTGTGAATGAAGGGTTGACTTACGTAAAGGGTCTTAACTGGGTATCCCTGGACAGCGGGTGTCAGTGTGTGCATATGGGCTCAAGTCTGGGGTAGAACCCACCAGATCCCCTGGGGGTCTGAGATGCACTAAGAAGTGATGAGCCACTTATTGATTGGATTTCTAAGCTCTCTCGCGGTGCTCATTCCTTGACTATATTTTGCCCTCTCACACCTCAGGAACTCTGCCCACACAGGTACTTTGACTGGATCAACTTTTCCTTTATAGTGGAGTTAATTCCTACTCTTCCTTCTAGACTCATCAGAAACATTGGGTTTTCTAGGAAGTCTTCCCTGACCCCAACCTCCCTTCTGGGTTGGGTGATCCCTTGGTGCATCCTCAGACCTCTGTATACCTTCCTCATCTCCTTTAGAGGGATGGTTCTGCTGCCTCTGGATGCAAAAGCCCCTCTTCTCCCAACAGCCTAGCTGGAGAGCTGAGTAATAATATCCCGGCAGCACCTGCTTGCCCAGTCCCAGTATAGAGCACTTGTTAATTGAGCTGAGAGCTGGACTGGATGAGTGCTCAGGAGTAGATCAACTCAGGTCTTTGAGTTACACTTTAAAGCTCAGCAGAAGGCAGAGTGATCTGGCTGGAAAAAGAAACGGGAAGATAGGGCAATTATTAAAACTCTCTTTGCCTCTGTCCTTAGGTTACCTACTAAGGCTCGGCTTACTGAGGCTGTTTTGAATACTTGTGAACATGAACTTAAACTTGGTAAAGGGAAATCAAGGTCAAGGCAACACCTCCACCCTCTGATTCAGCACCAGATGCTAACATCTGTCAGGAGAAGGGTGTGAAGTGTCTGAGTCAGTCCAGCCCTAAACCACATGATATGTGGAATAGACATTTTATTTTTATTTGGGGGCCACCCTGCATCTGAACCCTTTCTGTATATTTGGAGAATTTCTCATGTTTTGAGTCTTCATGGAAGGCAGAGACCACTTCATTTCTGTTACAGAGGTTTTAATCTCTAACATTTCTTTTTCATTATTTCTTAGAATTTCCATCTCTCTGCTTACATTGCCCATCTGTTCTTGCATGTGGTCTACTTTTTCCATTAGAGCCCTTAGCATATTGATCAACGTTATTTTATATTCCCAGTCTGGCCACTCCAGCATCCCTTCTCTTTCTGAGTCTAGTTCTGACATTTTGTCTGTCTCATCAAACTGTGTTTTCGCCTTTTAGTATGCCTTGTAATTTTTTTGTTGAAAGTCAGGCTGGATAAAAGGAACTCTGGTAAACAGGTTTTTAGTGAAGTGGTGGTAATGTGGTAAGAGTGGAAGCATTCTATAGTCCTACAATTATGTCTCAGTCTTCTAGTGAGCCCATGTCTCTCGGTTGTGAGCTTCATAAGCACATCTCAGTTTTTCCCTCCCTCCCTTAGATGGGGCAGAATGTGTAGAGAGGGCTGGAGTTGGGTATTTCCCTTACCCCAGGTCAAGTAGCCTCTGATAAAACCCCAATAGGTTAGGCTCTTGTAAAATACTTTCTTTTGAAGGCTGGTCTTCTGTTAAGAACAGAGTGCTCTGGCATATTTTAAAATACAGTATATTTCCTCTCCCCCTGCCAGAATCATGAAGGGATTTCTCTCCCATATTCACTGAAATTCCAGTATTCACTGTGAGAGCCTGGCTGAGCTCCCAGCAGTGAAACTCATATAAAGTGTGGGGGCTCCTCCCCTAGAGTTTGTATCTCTCAGTCTTATGCATGCTGAGCTTCCAGCAATCTGTCAATTACGGTTCAGTTTTTCCTACCCTGGCACTGGTTCTGTGGAGGTTTCTGCTTCAGTAAGTTTGACTCTTTGTATCTACCTGTCTCTCCAATTTTGGGGGCAGAAATTTGCCCTGTGACCTCATTTCTCTTACAGACCTAAGAGTCGATTTTTCAGCTTTTTACTTTCTGTTAGGACAGAGTGAAAACTTCTGAGTTCCTTACATGCTGGACTGGAAGTCAGTGATTTTTTTTTTCATTGTGGTAAAATATACATAGCATAGAATTTATCATTTGAACCATCCTTAAGTGACCAATTCAGAGGCATTAAGTACATTCACATTGTTGTGCAACCATTACCACCATCCATCTTCAGAATTTTCTCATCATCCCAAACTAAAACTCTGTTTTCACTAATCAACTCCCCATTATGTAAGTGCTAACTTTTATATTATTCTTGATGCTGTAGTGAATTACTATGTGTTATTACTATGTAGTGTAGTACTATGTAGTAATGCTGTTGTTATTACTATGTAGTGAACAACAGCAGTTGTTCTATTAGGATGTTAGGCATCATTCTGAAGAACATTTGGGGTGGGGCATCATAACATACTTTATGAAGGGAGCTGATGGGATCAACATGTGTGTTTTAGGAAGAAAGTGTCAGTGATTGGGAAAAATTGGGGACTGAGTGTGATGTTGACACTCCTTCAAGTCAGAGCTGAGCAAGCTGCCCTGAAAGTCTGTCCTAAATGGGAACATTTATCAGTGTAAATGTCATGGGTCCACATTAACTTCATTTCACCAGTTTTGTTTTATTGTTTCATCTGCCCAGGAATGGAACCTTGAAACTCCAGAGAGATGAGTGGGAAGATTCCATGTGCTAATCTCATTTCCAAATGTAATTGGCACCTGAACTATGAAGCTCTCTGCTTCCAAACGCAATGTTAACAGAGCCATCCATCCTCCTTCCCATCTAGTGGGCCAGCGTGCCACTGTAATGCATGTTCATTGCTCCAGCAATGGAGACATAGTGGAGTTGGTACAACCTTTCTGGAGGGCAATTTGGCAATATGGATCAAAAAATTTTAATTTGTAGAAACTTCAGCCCAGCCATTTCATATCAAGGGTTTAATTTATCTCAGAGAAGTAACTGGACAAATGTGTAAGTATGCTTGTACAAAGATGTTCAATGCAGTTTTGTTTATAATTGTGAAAAATTGGAAATATTCTAAATGTCCAATGATAGAGAACAGTTTACATCCATTATTGCATACACAATGACATGTCTACTATGTAACTGTTGCCAGAAATAAAGTAGAGTTGTATGTAATGGAAAACCTCCATAGTATTAAGGCATATCCTGCAGAATGTTTCCCTGGTTAATGTTTTCCCAGTAGAATGACTCTTCATTTATAACACACAAACTTGATAGTGTCTCAATAGCAACTTTTTTTGGGCAAATGTTTGTATAGGAAGGCATTTATATTTACATCCCTAAAACTCAATAGAACATTTGAAACCAAATTACTTGGGAGACAAATGTCTCACATTTTATCCCAAATAAAATCGATAGCTCAGAATTACATGTAGAAGTATTGAAAAACCAAGCAAGTGACCCAGACCCTCTAGTATCAAGGGATTCTGGCTGGTAAGTGCAGTAGAAGTCACTGGGTGAGACGCCCAGGAAGGCTTTTGTAGGGGAACAGACCCCACTTTCTTGACCTGTTTGGCCTTTTTGCCCCTTGTCCATTCTTCCTGTCTGGAACATTGACGTGTTGCCTAGAGGTACAGCAAACATCAAACAATTCTGAGGCAACAAAGCTGAAGATGAAAGCCTTTGCACTGTGACAGAGAGTAAAGAAGGAAAGAGGAGGCATACCTAGGGCTCCTTGCTATATGAGACATATAAGCCTTTCAGTTGTTCATGCCTCTTTTCTCATATTTTCTGCCATATGCTTCCGAACACAGTCCCTATACAATTGTTTTCATTTCTCTTTCTAAAAGCAAATGATAAAAATTATGTACCAGTAGATGAATCAAATAAAAGAAGATACAATAAAAAAATCAACTGAGTGATAACAAAGGGTTTGTGCACCTTGGCTGTTGGTAGCAGAGGGAGAGGCCATGTCACTATACCCTAAGCAAATGTTTAGCAACCAGTTTAATTGGTTGGATGATCTGGAAGTAATGCTAAGCATCTTACAACCTAACATATATAGTTTTAAAAAATGTGTGTGTGTGTGTGTGTGTGTGGTGTGTGTACATTTTCCTGAGTTTTACTAAAATTTCAAGAAATTGGTTGAGGGTTTTGAGCTAATGTGTGTATAATTTTTCCTATTTAGTGTAATGGGAATAGGTTTCCTTTTGGCATTTTCATAAAGAATATCTGTTTTTTAGGACCCAATTACTGATATTAAGTGGGATATGCCAGAACTGGGAGGGGACCCTGCTGCCCTGAAGCCAATTCCTATCTCCATGGGCTCTCTGGTCCCCAGTTCCAGTTTCACCCTTTCTCTCCCCCAGGGCCCTGGATTTGCCCACCTGCTGACCCTTGCAGGGGCTCTCTAGACCCTGACCTCATCTGGCACAACCACTGGACCCCTTGCTCCTGCAGCTGAGCTGGGCCTTCCCTCTTTTAGGATCTCCCCCTTCTAGCCCCCAGAACCCCCAATCTTGGGAGAGTAGCTAATTTCCACATTCCTAGCTGGAGCCTGCAACTGCCTGATCAGTTCTTAATCCTCCCTTCTAATGGATATCCCCAGAATGGGGGGCTGGGAACAAATTAGCAAGAAATGCAAAACTACAATAAAAGTTTTTTTAAAATCTAAGTTAAAAAGCAGGTTATAAACAGTTTTATACTGTACTAGTCAGGAAGCTTTTGGCTGTATGTAACTCAAAATGGTGGAAACATTAATGAAATCTTATTATCTCACTCAAGAAGTTGACGAGTATTTCCCGAGTTGGCTGATTCAGCAGCATGATGACATCATCAAGAACTCAAGTTCCTTCCATAGTCCTGCTCTGCCATCTCCAGGTCATTGGCTCATCCTCTTAGTCTCATTCCCCTCATGGTCCCAAGATGATAGCCATTGTTCCAGGAAAGGCACTCTGCTGTCAATGTGTAGAGGCAGAAAAGACCTTATGCATGTCCTTCTCTGAGACTGAGGAAAACTCTCCCAGAACCGCCATCAAATTTCCCCTCATTGCTCATGGCAAGAACTGGGCCATGTGCCCCATTCTTAAGCCAGTCAGTGGCAAGGGGAATGGGAGCATCACCAAGAGTTGAACCCAGTAGATCTCAGCCACCGCTGCATGTTAGCAATACCTGCAAAGTCTTGATGCCTGAGCTCACAACAGACCAGTTGTGAGCAGTATCTCTTAGGGGTGGGACCTGGGGCTTAGTATATGTTTTTGATTCCCTAGGTATTTTTTAAAAAATTTATTTGTTTGTTTATTCATTCATTCATTCATTTGGTTGCACCAGGTCCCAGTTGTGGCAGGCGGGCTCCCTAGCTGCAGCTTGCAGGCTCCCTAGTTGCAGCTCACCGGCTCCTTAGTTGTGGCGTGTGAACTCTTAGCTACAGCATGTATTTGGGATCTAGTTCCCTCACCAGGGATCGAACTCGGGCCCCCTGCATTGGGAGCATGGAATCTCAACCACTGCGCCACCAGGGAGTCCCCCCTAAGTATTTTTGATGGGCAGCAGGGGTCAGAACCACTATTTTACACTAATCATAGTTCATCTTCTGGGGCTAGGGAAGGGGCTATTTTCCCTGAAGTGTCTGGTCACTAGACACCTGAAGAATATTAAGGTTCTTAGCAGAGAAAATGATGGAAAGTGTTTGTTGTATAGGCAAATGATAGTGTTTGACATATATGGTGTGCTCTTGTTTTAGGTTAAAAATTATGTAAATATATAATACAACATATATGCCAAGAAAAAATTGTGGAAGACCACGAATCAAACTTTTAATAGTTACTATCGTGGTGTGGTGAGGGGGAGAATTAGTTATAGCTGATTTCCACTTATTAATTGAAATTTTACCATGAACATTAATCACATAATCAGAAAAGCAATGAAGATACATGCATTTTGAGAAAAAAGACTTTTTTTTTAAAGAATAAAAGCAGTTGTAAGGGATGAAATGCTGCTTTATCCCTGTGGGGTAACCTCTGTGGGGCAAGCCCAGTTCCTTGTCCAGGAACTCACTGCTATGAGCTTAGAATTTATTACTGACCCAGCAAGAGTTTCCTCTCTTTCCCACCTGACCAGGAGAAAGGTAAACTCTCATCTGGACAGTCCCATTTTCCTCACCAGTGATTGGGCTAAGCCAGGACATGTGATGCAACTGTGGCCAATAAGATGTCAAGAGGCATCTGCTGGGGGTGTGGTGTGTGTTTCTGGGAAATGTTTCTTTACTTTTCAGAGACTCAGGAGAAGAGGGTCTCCTCTTCCCCCAGACATATTCTTGACTATGTGTGATGCCTGGATATTGCAGCCGTTATTTTATGATTATATGGGGAAAATGTCCACATGCTGAGGATGACAGTGAAAATCCTTGGTAACATGTTTTTAAACCTAAAGTATAATTTCCATACAATAAAGTATGAAAATCTTAGGTGTACAGCATGGCTAAACTTTATGTATGTACACACTCATGTAAGCACTACCAGATCAAGATACAGAACATTTCCAGCACTCCAGAGGGCTCTCTCCTGCCCTTTCCCAGTCAATAGCCAATACCCACTCTTCTGATTCCTATCTCCATAAATTACTTAACTGCCCTTGAACTTCACATGAATGGATTCATACAGTACATACTGTTCTGTGTTGGGCTTCTTTGTTCAACATGTTTTCTTTGAGATTCATTCATGTTTTTATGTATATCAAAAGTTTATCAAACCAATGTATAGTGTTCCATTAGTACCACAATTTATCCATTTCCTGTTGACAGACATTTGAGTTATTTCCAGTTTTTGGCTGTTATAAAAAGAAAAGATACTATGAACATTCTATGTATCTATCTTTGGGTGGATATATGTCCTCATTTCTCTTGTGCATATACCTAGTAGTGAAATCACTGACATAGGGTGAATAGCTATTTATTTAGCTTTAGTTAGATACTGCCAAACAGTTTACCAAAGTGGTTTAACGAATTTACACTCCCACCAGAAGTGTGATATATATATATATATATATATATATTATTTTTTTAGAAGTGTGATATTTTTTATTGTTCTATATTCTCACCAACACTTGGTATTGTCAGCCTTTAATTCTGGTGGGTTAGTAGTGGTATCTGATTGTAGTTTTAGTTTGCATTTCTCTGATGACCTTTTCAAGTGCTTTTTGGTCATTTCCTCTTCTAAGAGGTGCCTGTTTAAGTCTTTTTCCCTTTCTTAAAAGTGGGTTGTTTTGTCTTCTGTTATTGATTTGTAGGAGTTTGTTTACATTTTGGATATAAGTCCTTGGTCAGATATACGAAATGCAAGTATCTCCTCTAAGTCTGCAGATTATTTCTTCACTTGCTTAATAATGTGTTCTCATGAGCATATTATATTTAATGAAGTTCAAATTATCAACGTGTTCAGCATGGTGTTTTTTGTGCTCTCTTTCGTAGATATTTGCTTACCCTTAAGATCGTTGGGGATATTTTCCTATCTTTTCCTTTACAAGCCTGATTCTTTTTTTTTTTTTTGTGGTACGCGGGCCTCTCACTGTTGTGGCCTCTCCCGTTGCAGAGCACAGGCTCCAGACGCGCAGGCTCTGTGGCCATGGCTCACGGGCCCAGCCGCTCCGCAGCATGTGGGATCTTCCCGGACCGGGGCACGAACCTGTGTTCCCTGCATCAGCAGGCGGACTCTCAACCACTGCGCCACCAGGGAAGCCCAAGCCTGATTCTTTTTAACATTTACATTTAGGTCTGTCATCCATACCACATTAATTAATTTTTTTTTATAAATTCATTCATTTATTTATTTAATTTATCTTTGACTTCGTTGAGTCTTCGTTGTTGCGCGCGGCCTTTCCCTAGTTGCGGCAAGCAGGGGCTACTCTTCATTTCAGTGCGTGGGCTTCTCATTGCGGTGGCCTCTCATTGCGGAGCAGGGGCTCCAGGAGCACAGGCCTCAGTAGCTGTGCCATGCAGGCTCAGTAGTTGTGGCTCACAGACTCTAGAGCGCAGGCTCAGTAGCTGTGGCTCCCGGGCTTAGTTGCTCCACGGCATGTGGGATCTTCCCAGACCAGGGCTTGAACCCGCATCTCCTGCACTGGCAGGTGGGTTCCCAACCACTGCACCACCAGGGAAGACCCAACACATTCATTTTTATGTGTAGTGTTGGGTAAAGATTTTTTCCCATACAGATTATTTTCTGTATGGATATCCAGTTTTTCCAGCACCACTGAATTGCAATGGCACCCTTGTTGTAAATCAAGTGAACATACATGTTTCATTTCTGGAATCCATTTCTGGATTCCCAATTCTGTTCCATTGGTCTATTTGTCTATCCTTGTATCAATACCACCCTGGCTTAATTACTATAGCTTGATGTTAAGCATTGATATCTGGTGGTGTATGTTCTTCTTCAAGATTGTCTAGGCTGCTCTAGGTCCATTGCATTTCCGTATAAATTTTAGAATTGACTTGAAAATTTCAATACATAAACTTAGGAATTTGATTGTGATTGTATTAAATCTATAAGTCAATGTAAGGAGGATTGACTTAGCAATATCGTCTTCCAATCCATTTACTTAGATCTTCTTGATGGCTTGGTTGAACGTCTGATTTTACTTAATCAACTGTGGAGTTACCTTACATTTGTCTTATTATTATAAACAAGATTATATAAATGTATTACATATTTTCCTTACTGCTTAAGGCATTTTTTTCTGGTTACTTGCAGCTAAAAACATCTCAACTGATACAACAAACTTGCCCTGCAGGGTGATGGATTAAGCAGAAGGCTTGAATCTGTGCTACTCCCTGTGTGGCCACTGTAAGTCACCCAACTTCTCTGGGCCTATTTCCTTATCCATGGAAACTCCATAGGGTTGGAAAGTTCTTCTCTTTTTCATAAACTAGTGAACACTGACTCATCTTTTTTGTCTCAATTGAAGTATCATTTTCTTTGGGACGTCTCTGATTCTTCCAGTAAAACCTAGATATTCTTTTTCTATTCATGCCTTTGAAAGCAATCAGTACACTGTAATGTCATTGTTTGCATGTTTGTCTCCATCTGTGCCTTACTAATCAGGGAACAGAGGGTGCACTTAAAGGGCTTAATTGAAGAGAGTTTAATGAAGAGACAATTACAGAGGAATAGACAGGATTAAGGGATGATGAGGTATCCCAGGGACTAGCCATGGAGGCAAGCCATTACCATTCTTGGGTCTGAAGGACAGAGATGAAGGAAATGTTACTGGAACACAGTGAGACCAGTAGCTATGGAGGAGGGGCTGTCCAACATATACTATGGGCTATAGGGGAACATAGCCAACGGGAGAACCATGGGCAGGTAGGGAGGGGAGAATAAATACCCTACCCTCTTTCTTACCCTCTGATTTCCTTCAGCTCCCATTGGATCAACCCAACCAGAAGACAGAAGGCAAAGGATTCCAGGTGATACAGTCTGTAGAGGTCAGCCTCCTGGAGAACAAGGTAGGTCAGCAAGAGGCAGCAAATGGACATAAGAGAAGAAATAGGTAATGGTCAGTACGCTCACCTTCAGTGCAAGCTTCTTGAGAATGGACACTAAGTCTTTGAAAAACAATGTTGCCATAGTTTTTTTATACACCTGTTACAAAAATTTAAATGTTATAGAAAATAAAAGACCCTCTATTATCCCCAGAAATAATGATAGCTATTTGTTATATATCACTTCAGGTTTTACATACATGTACACCGAATATGTGGGTCTGTGGAAGACTGTATTTCCAAAAATGACCACAGCAATATTTCTGATCTTCTATGGTCTTTCTGATATTGGCACTTCCCATCACTAGGTAAATCTATATCCTCTCCCTTTGAACCTGGGGAGGGCCTTGTGACTGCCTTGACAGATAGGATGTGGCAGAAGTGTTGCTGCATGGCTTCCAAGGCCAGGTCATAAAAGGCAAAATGGATTCTCCTGGAAATCTCTTTCTTTTGGGGTGCTTACCATGGGAACCCAGCCACCACATTGTGAGGAACCCCAGGGCACATGAAGTGTTCTGCAAGTGTTCTGGCTGGTTGCCAGAGGTCCCAGCTGACAGTCAGCATTTATTGCTGGATGGGGGAAAGAATGAGCCTCCAGATTATCCCAGCTTCCGGGCTTCGAGCCACCTCAGCTGACGCTGCATGGAGCCGAGGCACGTATCCCCCCAAGCCCTGCCCTAATGGAGGGTTCATGAGCACAATAAATGTTGTGTTTGTTTTTTGAGCCACTGAGATTTTGAGTGCTTTGTTACATAGTCATAATAACTAGAACAGAGGCAATATTAGAGGGTTATGATCTCAGGCTGTGGAACCAGACTTCTTGGTTTCAATGTGATCTCTGTCACTTATTCCCTGGGTAATATTTGGCAAGTTGCTCAAACTCAAATCCTCAATTTCTTCATCTGTAAAATGGGAATAAGATTAAAGATCTCACAGGGTAGGATTGGTCTATAAAACAATCAGCTTGGTTCTCAGCACATATTAAATTATTTTAATTATTGACCGCTGATTCCCTCAAAGACCACCAGAAAAAACCTGATGATCAAACAAAATGAAATATATTAAATTTACGGCAGAAAAGGAGAATAACACCTTGAAAAAGTCTTAGTAGTACCTCCAAGTGAAGACGTTAAGGCAGGATACTTACAGGGTTTTAAAGGCTGCACTGGATGGTTTTAAGACAGGTCACATAAGGCAGGTAGCTGGTTGGAACTGGGCAGAATTTATAAGAACTTTGGATTAGTGAACGCACAGGGGCAAGGGCATTGAAGTGAGTCTAGATGAGCAGGTTTTCTGTTTTGATAAGTAAGGTGTTTAGTTTTTATTTGTCTTATCTCCAAAGAGTGGGTACTTCCTGGAGCAAACCTCTAAACTATTACTTGGTCCCAGTATTATTTAACACAGGAACAGAAAAGTGTGTTGTTTTCAGTTCTCATTAATATAAATTTCTTTTCATGGAAAAGGGCTCATAGCCTACCCTACCTATTATATTGAAACTTTCCTTTTCATTGAACAACATACCTTGGATAGCTTTCCTTATGAGAACATATCAATTAATTTAATTCTTTTTAACATCTGCTTGATATTCACTGGTATAGCTGCAACATGACTTGTCTGCCCTTTCACATATCAACAGACACCTGGTGTGTATATGTAGTCAGGTGGGGGGCCCAGACCCTCAGAACAGTGTCTGGCACAGAGTAAGCACTCAGAAAGGGTTTGCTATTGAAAGGAGAGTGTACCTGAAGTCTGTAAAATGCCATATACATGTAAGGTAAGGATGAATGGTTGGGCTTCCTCATTACCGCATCTTATCCCATCCCACTTTTGTCATCTATGTTAGGAATCACCTCAGTATGCACGCGGCATGAAAGAGGTCCAGAAGCCCTTATGTGCTCACGGTGAGGAAAAGGGGAGATTGCTGAGATGCAGGAAGAACAGTGAGTGTGAGGGGCGGTAGGGTGGCCAGCCAAGGCGGGGCTGGATGGAGGATGCAGCTGAGATTCAGAGGTGCTCAGGTGCCCAGGAGAGAGGTGGTGGCATTGAGTCAATGCCAGTGAGAACGGATCACGAGTTTCAGTGGCTGTGGACTTTAGCAACTTGTGTCATCAGGCCCCCACTGAGCAGGCAGGGCAAGGGGTACCTCATGAAACCAGCAAGGACTCAAAAGACAACAGGAGGGCCACCTCTCCCCATTGCCACGAGGACATTTCCCCTACATCCAGATATCGTCTTCAGGAGAAGGAAGCTGAAGAGGAAACATTTGAAGAAGAAATGACAGCCCCAGAGGGGTTTTAAATTGAAAATCAGACACAACATTTATGAAAATGAAGCTGATACAAAATGAAAATATAGGTTTTCAACTAGGGGTGGTAGCACACCAATAGGAGACCTTCAGAAATAGGTGGGGCATTTCCCCCCACTTCTTTATCATGAAAACTTTCAAACAGCAATGTAAAAAAAAAAAATTGAACAAATACATATACATCATCGCTTAGATCTTTCAATTGTCATGGGGAATTTTTTGGCCATAATTGTTTTATCTATTTTTTCTGAAGTAGTTTAAAGTAAATTACAAACAGTCTGACATTCACCGCAAATGCATCTCTGAAAAATAAGAACATTTTCCTACATAATGTGGGGGTGTTCTTTGTTGGCAGTGGGGAGTGCTCCTGGCAGGTACATAGGCGAGGGGCAATGCAGGGCTCACTTCAGCTCAGGGAAGAATCGTCTGGCCCAAACTCTGACAGCATCATCTTGTGGAAAGCCTGCTCCATAGAAAGACACAATTGTGTGGGACTGTGTGTGGGGTGTGTGTCAGAGGGTGCTATTCTGTATTTATTCATTTAATATATATGTCTTTATTATAAAAGTCACACATAAACTGATAAGATGTGGGGACATACATGTAAAAACATTATAAAGAAGTAGCAGGAAAAAAATCACCTATAATCCACCCTCCAGCATCAACCACTGTGAACACTTTGCCTTATTTCCTTCTAGTCTCTATCTTTTTACGTAGTTGAGATTATACCATGTGTATACATATTCAGTTTCTATTTTAGAAAGCCATACTTTGAATTGGTTATTTAAAGTCTTCTGACCCCTGTCCACTTACCACACCCTAGTAGGGTGAGGACCTGGAGAGTCAGAGATCTGTTTCTGAAATGAGCAATATGCCACGTTTTAAAAAATGAGCCTAATTGGTGGCTTCTTAATTTACTCCACCCTACCTACTCTTGACCTCAGTTAATCCATAGGATGGTTTTATAATGTAGAGCTTATCATGCCCATTTTCCAGATGAGACACCCAAGGCTGAGGGAGTTCAGGAAGCCACGCAGAAGTTCCACAGACTATGGGCTTCTCCACTCTTACTTATAGCCCCAAATACAATGATCAACTCCCTGACCAGCTCCGGGGAAGGCACGGCAGGAATACTGGTGATGCAGAGCAGGCACTTCACAGGGGATCTTGGGAGATGGGAGACTCACAGACTCTCTTCTGTGGAATCCTAAACAACAAGTAGGATTTATCCAGTTGCGTGGGGGTGCGGGTGTCTCTCTTTCCCACTTTAATCATCTGCCTCTCGGTTGGGGCGTGGTTTAGGGAAGAAGAGTTTATGTCTATGTCTGTGTATGTGTACCTGGGGCCAGTACTTGGAGTGAAAACACAAACTATCTGTAGTCAATTAAAGATGGCTGCAAATTCTTTGACATTCTTTCCATTCAAGAGGAGGGATCTATGTGCCTCCCCTTGACCCTGGGCAGGTTCAGTGACTGCTTGACGAACAGAACACAGAAGTGAAACTGTGCCTGTTTGTGAGCCAAGACCTTAAGAGACTGGAAGCTCCATATTCTGTCTTTTGCATTTGCTCTTAGAATGCAGCTGCCATGCTGTGAGGAAGCCCTAGCAGCCCTGTGGAGAGGTCCATGTAGAGATAATGTAGGCCACTGGTCTACAGCCCCAGATGAACTCCAAGCCATCAGTTAGCACCAACCTGCTACCCATGGGAGTGGGCCATCTTGGAAGGGAATCCTCCAGCTCTACTCTAACTGCCCCAGCTCATGCTTCATGGAGCAGAGATAAGCCAACTCTGCTAATCCCTGCCCAAATCACAGATTTGTGAGCAAAGTAATTGACTATTGTTATTTTAAGTCACTACATTTTGGAGTGGTTTATTATGCAGTATTAGATCACAAGAATACCACTGTTTTCTGAGCTGATCTAATAAGCTGAATTATATGTGGAACCTTTCACACATGCTGTGCCCTTTAGTCCTCATATTTCCCTCTAAGGTAAGAAAAACAATAGCTAACATTTACTGAGTGCTTGCTATATGCCTACTGCAGTTCAAAATCCTTTTCCAATTCACTTAATTTAATTGTTCCAGTAACCCTGTTTCATAGGTACTCTTATCCTCCTTTTAAAGATATGGAAAACAGGCACAGAAATTGGAGAACTTGCCCCAAACCATGCAGGAGGGGCAGAACCAAAGACTCAGTTGTCTGATTTGAAAGCCAGCAATCCTAACCACTATAATTTTCTGCCTCTCAGACAGAGGGTTGATGAGAAGACCGAGTCTCAGAGAGGTGAAGTGACTTCCCCAAGGTTGCACAGCTAATGGGTGATTTTAGACCGCTTATCCTCTGGGTTCCTCCATTGAAGCTGCCATGGCCCTGACAGCACTGCCTGACTTTTGGGCTTATTTCTGTGTGAGCCATGGCTGGCTCTCAATCTGCAGTGGTATTGCCTAGCTTGATCTGCTTCCTTACTCTGCAGCTGTGGTACCCAGTGACCTTTGGCTGTTCCCACACATTCAATTCCATCCTCAAAGCACAGGATTTTTCAAATCAAGAGAGTTCTTTAGAAGAATGTGCCTCAGGCTCAGAAGGACTTTCCAACAGAAATTTCCAACATTCCAAGGATAGTTTGTGCTTTGAGCACTGCCTGACTGCAGACCTCTCGCCCTTCCTGCTGGTCTCTGCCCTCTCCTACACCTTCCTCTGTCTGCTTTGCAAATGAGGGGTAGGAGTGAGCCAGGCAGGATGTCAGGGATAAGAGAAAGTGAACATGAGCTCTACTGTCACACAGACCTGTGACCTAGGGCAACTGTTAAACCTCTCTGAACCCCTACTTACTTACCTGTAAAATGGGATTTTGAATAACCTCTTCCTCGTAGGGTTGTTGTGAGGATTAAATGATGTGGTATATGTGTTTCCCAGAGCTCCTTTCAGTGTAGGCCTTGTTGCCTGTAGCTTCACAGTTGACTGTAGCTCCCACACTTAAGAGAGAATATCTAGAGGCTGCCGCAGGACCCCGTGTGGCCGTCCCTGGAGCCCATGTGTCTGTCCACCAGTGCAGAGGAGCACAACGTGCCTTCTGCTTCTCTTCTGCTTCCCAGATCTGATGTGAGTGCCTTTCATTGGCAGATCCCACGTGCAAACCTGTTGGCAAGGGATTCCTGGCAAGGGATTCCCCTCCATGCTTCTAGTCCCTGCTATCGGGGAGAGTGTAGACGGGGAGGAATGGTGCTGAGTTGCCAACAAGAAATCTAGCATATTTTCATTTTGAAAGAACCAATGGGCAAGGGCAATGCTTAACCCAGATGGGGACCAACAGTCCTCATCAGATGAAAGTGCAAGAGGCATTGTTGATGTGTGGAAGAGAGTAAAGGGGAGCAGGGCTTACCTTGTGAGAAGCAGAGAAAGCCGCAAAGGTTGGTATCTGGGTCTCAGGCTCTTTGGAGCTGGGTTTGAACATGTGACCTGTCTCAGCTAATAAGATGTGTCCTATGCTTCAAATCAGGGGCTGGGAAAACAGAGATGAAGGAGGGGTGGAGAACTTGTGGCAGAGGCAGCAATGACTACAGTACCGCATTTCTGGGGAGCAGTGGTACATTCTAAGCCTGCAGTGTGTCCAGTGAGCAGTTCTGGCGGGACGGTGGTGTGCAGGACCGGGACCCGGAACCACACGGAAGCAGTGTTCTCATTAGACTAGCTCTGTGGCACAGTTCAGGCTGTGTTTTTGGTTGCAGAGTTTCCAAGCCTAGTTCTCTAGGCTTTCCCTTCCCAGTGATTCACTGGGTTAACTAATATCTTTTCAGTGAGCTCATTTTCTGCTTAAATTAGTCAAGGTTGGTTCTGTTGCTTGCCACCAAGTAACTGACTACAGTGAACTCAGAAGGCCATTGTGAAGATTAAATGTAAAGAACTTAGCACAGGTCCTGGTACATCACAAGCACCCAATATTAGTCAGGTTCTGCTGCAGATAACCAGACCAGGTTAAACTGAAAGAGACTTGATACAGGGGATTAGGTGCTTACAGGATTGTTGGATGTGCTGGACAAGCAGGTTCTAGATAGAACTTCCAGGAATGTCTCCCAGAATATATCAACAAGATTGGTGCACCAAGGGAGCTTCTAAATCCTCTATGGTTGGGAGGATGGAGCTTCAGGAAGTCCCTGTCCCAATTGCTGGCTCCAGGACCACGTTCCCTCAGCTGAGAGGCACAGATCAGGAAACTGTGCTACTACTGTTGGTTCCAGGACCACGCTGCCTCTGCCTTGATTGATGGCAAGAGAACGAATGTCCATAATCTTCCTCTCAGTAATACAGTGCAAGACACCCATCGGGCTGGACCTCTGCTCTCACTGCTTCAGGAAAAAACAAATGCTCCCAGCATATGCTTACCAGTGCAGGGAGTGGAAATACATGCTCCACCTCACTTCTGGCTTCCGAACAGTGCATCCATTTTGGAATATAGGTGTCTCAAGGACCCAATCTGTAGACTTGAGTTTGCCAACTTTTGATCTGCAGTAAAGCATGCACAAATGGAGCTGAGTGAGCCAACTCATGATGTCAGAAACACACCCTAAATATAGGAATCACTTCCTGCTTAGTGCATTGCTTGCACTTACCTATTCTCGCTTTTGGTGCCCTGCTTTGCTGGTACCCTAAGCACATGCTCAGTCTGCCCCTGCTAGATTAAGAACCCAGTGAGGAAAAGGTGAGCAGCCACAGCTTGGGTCTTCCAAAGCAGAGAGACAGAAAATGGGCAGAATGTCCATTTCTTCTGTGCTCAGATAAACCAGTTTGATAGAACAAAGTGCCTTGCCATGTCTCTTGCCTCTTCAAGCCTTGAGGCCTAGACTCAAAATTAATTTCCCCAAGGAGGTGCTCAAGAGATGATGCTTCATGATGCCTCTGGGACACGTGTGGGCCGAAGAGACCAAAGCCTGGGGCAGGTAGAAAGAAGACTTCTCCCACCCATCTGAGTTATCTTGGTGGAACACCAGTTAAGAAGGCAGAGCAGAAGTAGAAGACCTGCCAGTTCCTGGCAGCAGCTTCTCCCACAGCAAATCTGGGTCATGTCTGAGGGAGGATGCTGATTGAGGCATCTGGCACCCGAGCTCTGAAATAAGCACAACTGGGCAGCGTGTCAGAATCAGCCCTTGGCAGCGCAGGGCAGGGTAGAGGTTAAGAGCAAGGGCCCTGGAGTTAGACAGACACGGTGCTTATGTGCTCAAGGAGTGGATGAAGTGACTTAAGCCCTCTGAACCTTTGTTTCCTCTTCTGTATAAGGAGGTTAATACCTGTATCGTGGGTGTGGGTAGCACTGAGTGTAGTGTCTGACACTGAGTAAGACCTCCATATGGTGAAGCAATTATTAAAATGAAAAAGGGGAAGGGAATGGACGCATACTAAGGGCCTGCTGTGTGTCAGGCACTTGCTCTATACCACCTCCTTTCATCTTCACAGCAGCTCAGGGCCTCCAAGTTACGAATAGAAACCCCTGGAGTGTGCAGTTCAGCAGCACAGAGGCAACCCTGTGAGGTGGAAATTCTCCTTCCCATTTTATAGAGAAAGAAATGTCGGTATAGCAGACACTTTCGGGGCCTCACCCGTATCCTTTTGCCCTCACCACCTCAGCAACTTCCGACGGCTGACACCTGCATTTCTTTGCCCAAGGATTTCCTGTTGCTGTCAGGCTGTCAGGCTGGGAGGACTGGGACGTTAACAATCCCCTTCCCAGCAGCTTTCAACCACTGACGACTGATGGGCATTTGTGCAGAAATACCCTGTCTGCCATGACCCAGGGGGATAACCCTGAGGTGTCAGTGCTGCGCTGCCTCTCAAAAATTCCCAATGGGATTAAGCTTCCTATCTAATAAGATATATTTATCCTTGTTACAAGTGAGGAAGTTCTCACCCTTTCCCCAAAGTGAGAAGTGTGATCCCCATGGTCATGGTATCCATTGCTAGTTTGGTTTTTTTAAACTTTATATTGGAGTATAGTTGACTAAAAATGTTGTGTTAGTTTCAGGTGTACAGCAAAGTAATTCAGTTATACATATACATGTTATCAATTCTTTTCCCATTTAGGTTATTACAGAATATTGAGCAGAGTTCCCTGTGTCCATTGCTAGTTATTTTAAATTGTTCTTCACAATCCCACAGAAAAGTCTGTTACCTAAAGACCGAATTGTAAAATTAAGGTTAAAATTTTACATAAGACAAAAATAAGAAGAATAAAGTAGCATATAAAAATAAGTACAGGGACTTCCCTGGTGGCACAGTGGTTAAGAATCCGCCTGCTGGGGCTTCCCTGGTGGCGCAGTGGTTGAGAGTCCACCTGCCGATGCAGGGGACACGGGTTTGTGCCCCGGTCTGGGAAGATCCCACATGCCGCGGAGCGGCTGGGCCCGTGAGCCATGGCCGCTGAGC
>NW_006792177.1:1072148-1103459 GCF_000442215.2 Lipotes vexillifer | reverse complement strand
AAAAAAAAAAAAAAAAAACCCCCCCCCCCTGCCAATGCAGGGGACACAGTTTCAACCCCTGGTCTGGGAAGATCCCACATGCCACGGAGCAGCTAAGCCCATGCACCACAACTACTGAACCTGCGCTCTAGAGCCCGTGAGCCACAACTACTGAAGCCTGTATGCCTAGAGCCCGTGCTCCGCAACAAGGGAAGCCACCACAATGAGAAGCCCACTCACCACAACGAAGAATAGTCCCTGCTGGCCACAACTAGAGAAAACCTGCGCACAGCAACGAAGACCCAAAACAGTCAAAAATAAATGAATGAATGAATGAATGAATAAATAAATAAATTTTTTAAAAAAAGCACATATATATAACAAGCAAAGAGAATATACGCACAGTTCCATATATTACAGTCTTTGGCTGTAATTGGTCGTGAGCTTACAGTTGATGTCTATGGCTTCCTTCTTTGCTACATATTCTTCATTTTCCTTGCTCTCAGACAGAACCTGAGCTAATTAAAATTCTTCATTTGATGGAGTGACCCAAACCATCCTTCTCAAAGGGTCTGAGTCCCCGGTTATTCTACTTTTTGTTTGTTCATTTGCTATAGTTTTACCTTAACATTGATGACCCAGAAAATCCACTGCATTCTAGACATAGTTCTTCTTGTCCCCATTTTTTAGCAGCAATCCAACTTCCTCTTGGTTATCAAGATCAATCATTCTATCCTGTAAATAACCCACTTTCTGCTGTTTGCTTCAGTGGCATAAGGAGCTCAAAACTGCCAGGTTGGGCTTCCCTGGTGGCACAGTGGTTGAGAATCTGCCTGCCAATGCAGGGGACACAGGTTCGACTCCTGGTGTGGGAAGATCCCACATGCCGCAGAGCAACTAGGCCTGTGAGCCACAATTACTGAGCCTGCGCGTCTGGAGCCTGTGCTCCGCAGCAAGAGGGGTCGCGATAGTGAGAGGCCCACGCACCGCGAGGAAGAGTGGCCCCCATTTGCCGCAACTAGAGAAAGCGCTCGCACAGAAACGAAGATCCAACACAGCCATAAATCAATCAATAAATAAAATTTAAAAAAACAAACAAACAAAAAGAACAACAACAAAAAAAGCCTGCCAGGTTAACAGTATCATCTTCCAATTCAATGGAACTGTTCTTGTGTCCTCTGGTTGAAGTATTCCCACCCTGGAGACTAAGACCTCCAAACCACCAGAGTTCAAGGTTCCTGAGTTGGAAAGTAGGTTATTGGGTATAACAGTGAGAGGAGACACTTCTGCTTCCATCTCTTTATTATTTATGGTTCTTCGTAACCAGGATCAGTGGTCTCTGATTCAAAGCACATACAGTATCCTGTAAGACAGAACCCATTCCTTTCAGGATGTCGACTCACAACTGGTGCAGTAACTGAGTCTTCAGCAAGCTATTCCACCTTCCAATTAGTCCAGCCACTTCCAGGTGATAGGGTGTGTGGCAAGAGCAATTAATTCCATGGGCATGATTCCATTTCTGCACTTTCTTTGCGATGAAATGAGTTCCTTGATCAGAATTAATACTACAGGGAATGCCAAGATGGTAGCTAAAGCATTCAGTGAGTCCACAGATGATGATTCTGGCAGATGCATTATGGTCAGAGAAGGCAAATTGATATCCAGAACATGTACCTTTTCCCAGGAGGATGGATCTCAGCTCCTTCCAAGGTGGAAGAGATCCAATGTAGTCAACCTGCTACCAGGTGTTTGGCTAGTTTCCCCAAGGAATGGTGTCTATTGGGAACTCAGTTTGATCTCTTCTCTTGATAGATTAGCAGTAGCTTTAGCCAAGTTGACCTTACGGGGAAATTCATGTTGTTGATCCTATGCATAGCTTCCATTTCTGTCTCCATGACAACTTTGTTAATGGACTCATTAAGCATGCACTGGGGTGGCTTGGGAAAGGGAATGACTGACATTCACTGAATCCATCATTTGGTCTACCTGATTATTAAGAACCTCCTCTGCAGTGGATACCCTTTGTGGAGGCATTCATATGGGCACAGATATCCTCATGGTGTGCGCCCATTCTGAGGGGGTCCATTCATCTGCTTCTTCCCCAGACTTCTTTTTCACCAGTCTTCCAATTATGTTTCTTCTAAGTTCATGACCGTATGGCCAAAATATATGGTCTGCCCATGGATTAATACAGATCCTTCTGGCCTTCTCTCACTCTAGACATAGTAGACAGCCAGATGTATTACTTGAAATTTTGCCCATTGAGAAGATTTTCCTTTATTATTGCCCTTCAGGATCACCCATGAGTAGGGCTGTTGTGCAGCGGTTGTCCACATTGAGGTGGTACCAGAATTTTTTGCATACTCATCTGTAAAAGAGAATTGAGTTTTCTCTTCCTTAGTCAACTGGTTATTTAAAAAAACACCCCAGGAAGCCAAAGGCATTGATTAAGAGAGGGGAGGTGATGCAATAGAAGTTGATGTCAAAGGAGTCTGATCCATCTGCTTGTGCAACCTGCTTGTACCTTTTGGACCTGTACAAGCTTGGCCTCTTATACACTGTTTCCATTTTATGACAGACTTATATTGCATATGTGCAAGCTTATGTTTAGATGGGTCAGGCAACACCCAGTTCATGATGAGAAGCTCAGGCCATATATCCTGTGATTAGGTGTTCAGTCTCTACTAAGGCCCAGTGGCAAGTCAGAAGCTGTTTCTAAAAAGGAGAATAGAACAGAACAGATGTGGAAGAGGTCATAGATTTGCTCCAAAATCCTAGGGGTCTGTGCTGTGATTCTCCTACTGGTACTTTTCAGAGGCTCCACAGAGCATCCCTATTTGCCATAGGCACTTCAGATATCATTAGCTATGCTAGATCATAAGGCCAAACTGGTAGAGTGGATTCTGTTGCAGCCCAAACTTGCTGTAGAGCCTTCTCTTGCTCTGGTTTTCACTTGAAACTGACTTACAGATAACTCTTAAATGGGTCCAATCTCACACTTAAATGTGATATATATCATCTCCAAAGTCCAAAAAAGGCCTACTAAGTATTGTATCTATTTTCATTGTAAGTGGTGCAAGGTGGAGTAACCTGTTTTTCACCTTAGAGGAGATAATCTTGACATACTTCAGACCATTGAATCCACAACACTTTATCTCTCACCCTTTGTTCATATATGTCCTTCTAAGGCGTCTAAAATACTTGTTACTTTTTGTTCATCAGATCCAGTGAGCAAAATGTCATCAATGCAGTGGCCCAGTGTGATGCTTTGTGGACTCTCAAGACAGTCAAGGTCTCTGTGGATTATGTTATGGCAGAGAACAGGAGAATTGATGTATTCTTGAGGCATGGCCAGGAAGGTAGACTGTTGTCCCTGGTAGGTAAAAGCAAGCTGCTTCTGATTGTCCTTATACATTGGTATGGGGTGCAGGGAGGCATTAGGCAATTTAGTAGCTGCTTACTAAGTGCTGGGGCCGTGTTGATTGTTCCAGTAAAGATACTACACCTGAAACAGCAGCTTCGGTGGGAATCACCACCTGATGAAGTTTATAATAGTTAGGATCTCATTTTTCAAGATCCATCTGACTTCTGCATAGGAGAAACTGGAAAGCTAAATGAGAGATATAATAAGTAACAGTATTCCTACTTTTTTCAAGATTTCAAAGGCATTAATCTTTGCAATTTCCCCAGTGATGTGGTATTGCTTCAGGTTCACCGCAGCAGTAAGAGGGGAAGTTCCAAGTGTTTCTGCTTAGTCTTTCCTACAATAATGATCCTCATCCCATTGCTCAGAGAGCCAATATGGGGATTCTGCAAGTTGTCAAGTGTGTCTATTTAAATAACAAATTTAGAAACTGAAAACATAACCCACAGGGTAGATTTGTGGACAGACTGGGTCTACCATGAGTCTGACTTGAGCTGAAATGCTATCACTTGACACTAACAACCCCCATTTAGGACCACAGTAGCATTTTGGGTCCCTAGGAATTAGCATCAGTTCAGGACCCGTGGATAGTAATCTCTGAAAATTTCTTTTTCCTTCTAACACAGTCACTCTAGCAAATGGCTGCAGGTCCTTTGGGGGATTGCTTAGAGGAAGATTCACTGTGTGTACCTGAGACAATAGTGCAGAGCCATTCTTCAGTAATACCCCACATCCCCTACAATAGAAGGGCTCTTTGTGTGTGAATTGACTTAGGTTTCAAACCTGAGTGAGAGCCATGACTCTTCACAGTCGAGACTGCCAGATTTTTGTCTACCAGATCTAGAATTTTTCCTGTTACAGAAGTCAAACAGTTCTCTAGTAGGGTGCCCATCTATTTCATTCCTAGGACTCCATGTTCAATTAAACATTATCCAAGACCTCTGTGGGGCTTCCCTGGTGGCGCAGTGGTTGGGAGTCTGCCTGCCGATGCAGGGGACACGGGTTCGTGCCCCGGTCCGGGAGGATCCCACATGCCGCAGAGCAGCTGGGCCCGTGAGCCATGGCCCCTGAGCCTGCATGTCCGGGGCCTGTGCTCCGCAGCGGGAGAGGCCACAACAGTGAGAGGCCCGTGTACCGCAAAAAAAAAAAAAAAAAAAATCCAAGACCTCTGTGGACCAAGACGTTCTAATTACTGGGACATTCCCTACCTCCCTTTAAGATAGATGAGCCCACCTGGTCTTAGTTAAGTGCTGCCATTTGTCTTCGGCTACTTCAGGATCCCATCATTTTCATTGGAATCAGGGAGCCTGTATCAATGGTGACATTCCCTCTGGCTGAATCTGTCATTCAAAGAGATCAACCACAGAGCTTTCAGGGACACATGTGCTCTCCTCTTGAGGCCTTAGTCAAGGCAGTGTCTCCTGGAACACAGTTGGTGGGCCGGTGTGCAGGCTGCACATGATAAATCCAGTCAAAACTTCTCATGTCCCTATGCCTTTGAATTTCCTCCTCCATATAATTCAGGCATATAAATCCAGGCTCTGGCATCCCAATCTCATTAGATGACACTCACTGTTGGTTCAAGTTTTAGTCAGTCACCAAGTAAGCAGTTAGAGACATCTCCAGGGGCACGAAATGACACATTAGATCTGGAGTCTCTATTAAGATCAACAGTGTCGATGAATTTGCTCACTATGGTGCTCTTGGTCTCCTTATTCATGAACAGGGGCTGGTTGTCCCTCTGCAGCCATCACCCAGGACCCTGTTCACACCTTAGGTGTGTCTTTTAAAAAACAATAATTAGGGACTTCCCTGGTGGTCCAGTGGTAAAGAATCCGCCTTCCAACGCAGGGGACGTGGGTTTCAATCCCTGGTCGGGGAACTAAGATCCCACATGCCGTGGGGCAACTAAGCCTGCGTGCCCCAACTACTGAGTTCACGTGCCCAAAGAGAGAGCCTGAGTGCCACAAACTACAGAGCTCACACGCCCTGGCACCTGCGCTCTGCAACTGGAGAGAGAAAACCCGCACGCCACAAATGGAGAGAAACATGAGCAGACAGCACGCCGTAACGATAAAATCCCGCATGCCTAAGATCCCGTGTGTCGCAACTAAAACCCGACACAGCCAAAAAAAAAAAAAAGAAAGAAGGAAAGAAAATGTTTTTATTGAGGTTTATTGAGGTTCTTTTTATTATAACTGACATACAACATTATATTGTGTACAACATAATCATTCCCTATTTCTATGTATTGTGAAATGATCACCATTTCGATTCCACATATAAGTGAGATCATATGTGAATTTCTGTTCCACTGTGTCCCCAATGATGCCTCTGCCCACTCACCTGACTGTCCCTGTCTCCTTCCCCTTATGAATCTATGAGGCCATAAAATGTTCTAACTGGCAGGAATTGTAGGTATATATTTGGAAGTTGTCCAAATATACTTATGTTATACTTATGGCTCATATAAATGATACAAAGAGAGCAACGAGAATGATCCTGTAAGATGCCACCCTTCTGCTGCCTCCCCTCCTAACCAGCTCTTGAGTCTGCCCACTTCTCTATCCTCACTTCCACATGCCAGCCCAGGCACCTTCATCTCTTATCTCTTACCTGTAAAGGTGTTCTAATTGTCCTCCAGCATAATCTATTCTCTCTCTGTAGCAAATGTGTTGTTTTTAAGTTATTATTCATAAACAATAAAATTCACTGAACACTATATAGTGTTCCGTTCTGTGAATTTTGACAAACACACACAGTCAGGTAACCACCACTATAATCAAGATATAAAACAATTCTGTCATGCTAAAATATTCCTCCATGACCCTTTGTAGTCAACCCCACCAACTCCACTTACCCCCTGGCAGCCACTGATCTGTTTTCTATCCATGTAGTTATGGCTTTTCTGAAGTATCCTATAAATAAAATAATATAGTAGGTACTCTTCTGAGTCTGTTTCACTCAGCAACATTCTTATGAGATTCATCCATGTTGTTACGTGTATCAGTGACATGTTTCTTTTTGCTGCTGAGGAGCATTGAAGGGATGTACAGGGTTTATTTACCCCCTGACCAGTCAATGGGCATCTGGATCTTTTCATGATTATACATAAAACCACTGCAAACGTTCATCTCCATTATTTTTTTGGTGTGTGTGAACATGTGTTTAATTTCACCTGGGGAAGTACCTAGAGGGATTGCTGGGCTGCACAGTAAGAGTAGTTTTAACTTCATAACAAAGCTGCCAAACTGCTTTTCTTATTTGTTCGTTTGTTCATTTATTTATATTGAGGCATAATTGACATACACCATTATATTAGTTTCTGGTGTACAACATAATGATTTTCAAAATAGTTGTAACCATTTGCACAGAGCTCTATGAGAGTTCCTGTTGCTCCACATCCTTACCGGCACTTGGTATGGTCTATTTTTTTTTTTTTTTTTCGTGGTATGCGGGCCTCTCACTGTTGTGGCCCCTCCCGTTGCGGAGCACAGGCTCCGGACGCACAGGCTCAGCGGCCATGGCTCACAGGCCCAGCTGCTCCGCGGCATGTGGGATCTTCCCAGACCAGGGCACAAATCCGTGTCCCCTGCATCGGCAGGCGGACTCTCAACCACTGCGCCACCAGGGAAGCCCTTTTTTGTTTTTTTTAGTAAGAGGGTTCTTTGAAAAATTCTGATTTGATCACTTCACTCTCCTGCTGATCCTTTATTGCTTCTTATTGCTCAAAATTCTCAAGGTGGCCTTAAAGATTCTGTACTTTTGCTACAGTTTTTCCCACTAAGTTCAGACCTGCTCTCAGACCAGGTCCTCACCTGCCCTTAACCCCACATATCATACATATGTCATCATGTATCCATAACAGTTGTAATAAGGTAATTAACTTTGTAACTAGACATGGAATATCTGTCTCCAGCTTTAAAATATTAGCTACATGAGGGCAGGACATGGTCTTGGTCATCACTGTATCTGCAGAGCCAGAACAGAGCCTGCACATAGTAGGTGCTTAATATGAATCTCTTGGGCAAGAGATCTCATTTAGTTGTCTCAACAGCCTTCAGTGGGGAAGATGATGATTTTCATTTTATAGAAAGTCTCAGAGAGGTGCGGTAAATTGCCCATGTCACTCGGCTGGAGCCCAGATTTGAGTCCTGGTCATTCTGCAGCTATTCCTCTCCTCTCATTCATCTGGTCTGGAGGCCCTCTGCTCCCAGATTTACAAATGGCTGGGAGGAATTGAAACCTAGAGAGGAGGAAGCCACCTGCTGGGAGTCACCCAGAGCCTCGCCTATCTGTTGGTTTTCTCTTTACAGTAAATATATGTATGTTTCCAAAGCCAGTGAACTAAACTGTTAAATCAGCAGGGGACTGCCTTATGTCCCAGGGACATTTTCCTAAGGTCTTCCGGAAGACAAAACAGGTAGGATGGGCCATAAGGTCTTGTCATTTCCGTAATTTCATTGCCTCCGCACGACAACCCTGTATTTTCACCCATTTTACAATGGGGAAAAGTGACGCTCAAGCAAAGGGAAAGACCTGCCCAAGTCATAGCCACTCTGCCATGTTTATCCATCTTAGAGGAGTTACCATGAGGGGTGTTTTAGGAGGAAGGAGGGATGCTTATGGTTCTCAGATTTCATCATGCATCAATGTAACCAGAGTATCTATAAAGCCCAGATCTATGGCCTCCATCCCCAGAGAGTCTGATTAGTGGGTCAGTGTGGGGCCTGAGAATCTGCATTTCTAACAAGGTGCCGGTAAAGCTGGGATGGGAGCACACTTTGAGGATCACAGCCTTATGGCATACTTGTTTCTTTAGGCTAGTGGGGCCTCTGATGGCCCCTGGAACCCTAATAATAATAATATCCAACATTTTGTTGAGCAATCACTACATGCTCAACACTGTTCTTATGACCTCACACACAATGACTCACTTAAACCCACAATATCCACATTTTCCACATGGGGAAACTGAGGCACAGCCATGTTAGGTAACTTGCTCAAGTTTGTATCACCTGTAAGAACTGGAGCGGGGCTTTGAACGCAGGCAGTCTGGCTCCAAAGCCCACACTCATGAGCACCACACTCTTGCCCCACACTCATTAGTATCTGCCCTTCCACTAAGACTGAGGGGCTAGTCCTACTCAAGTACGCTTCGGGGCACAAGCCAGAGGGCATATTCACCATTTGGTTTACAGCTACCCTCCCTGCCCCCAATTTAGTTCCTGGACTACATTTAAATGGAATGCAAACTTTCCTCAGTTCTCAAGGAAGTGACAGTTGACACCTCTGTGGGCATTTGGGGAGCCAATTTCCGGTGTAATGCTATTTGCTGACAACTCCTCAGCTAGATGCAGTCTGCAATTATACAGTCAGAGGCTTATAAATAGCTTCCCCCTTGGAGTTAGTGGCTCTGGAAGGCAAAGGTGTCTTCAAGAGGCTTCTGTAGAGACAAACTAGCGATGACACCAGAGGGTCAGGAGAACAAAGCTTTATGTTGAATAGTGGCCAAAAACAACACTTTTATACTGGGAGGAAGAGCCATTGGCACTCCATGATAGTGCAAAAAAAAAAATGCAGATGTCAACTTTCTTGAGGGTGTCATGAATGGCTGAAAGTGGCACATTTAGCTACATAATCCCAGAGAACATGAGAGAGGAGAATAATGTCAGAACTGGAGAGAGCCCTAAGAATCTGTGAGTAGCCCCTTCCTATCCTGTAAGGAATATGAGGCCCAATGAGGTCAGGTCCTGCTTAAGGTCACACAGCAAATCAGTTGTCTTGGCCTCCCATCCAGTAAATGGGCTCAGGGACCTGGGAGGTAAGATGCAGGTCTAGGCAAAGGCAGGCACACAGAAAAGGTGGACTTACAGAAGAGACTGGTTTTGTCTTACTCTGTCCAACTTGCATAATCATCAGAGGGGATATTTCTTTCTTTCTTTTTTAAAAAAATTTATTTATTTTATTTATTTTTGGCTGTGTTGGGTCTTCATTGCTGCGCACGGGCTTTCTCTAGTTGCAGCGAGCAGGGGCTACTCTTTGTTGCAGTACGTGGGCTTCTCATTGCAGTGGCTTCTCTTGTTGTGGAGCACGAGCTCTAGGCGTGCGAGCTCAGTAGTTGTGGTGCATGGGCTCTAGAGCGCAGGCTCAGTAGTTGTGGCCCACGGGCTTAGTTGTTCCGCAGCATGTGGGATCTTCCCAGACCAGGGGTTGAACCCGTGTTCCCTGCATTGGCAGATGGATTCTTAACCACTGTGCCACCAGGGAAGTCCCAGAGAGGATATTTCTAATACACACATTTTTCAGGTTGTTTCCCTGTTTAAAAGCTTTCAATGCCTTCCTATTGGACAGGATGAAGTCCAAACCCTTGTGGAATGGATAAAGTTCAAGCTCACACAGGGCAGTACAGGACACGAACTTTGGAGTCAGAGAGACCTAGGTTCAAGTCTTGACTTTGCCACTTATTAGGCTGTATAACCTTCAGTAAGTTACTAAATCACATGCTCAGCTTTCTCAGCTGCAAATCAGGATAACTATAGCAACTAGTTTCACATATTTGAGAGGATGAGATAAGAGAATACAAGTAAAAGTACTTAGCAGAGAGCTTGACTCATAGCATTCATTGCTACTAATATTACCATTAATTATTCTATCTATGGCATTCAAGACCCTCCATGATTTGGTCCTAGCCTACCTTTCCAGTCTTATGATTTTTCCTGCTTCCCTCTCACACTGTAGGAAGGGCTGTTACACCTCAGTGCTAGGCTCTCTGTGCTTTCCATCTCGAAAGCTCTTTATTCTTCTGGCCTTTAAGACTCAGCTCAGGTGTCTCCTCCCCTGGGAAATATTTCCTGACTCCTAGTTGGTGTTATGAGCCTTTTTTGTGAAGAAAAAGTCAATCACAGAACTGACCCCAGAGGTTAAGAATGGGAGCTTGGAGTTTTCAGCAGCCTGAGTCTGAGTCCTGATTCTGCCAGTTACTTGCTGTGCGCCTTGGAGCAGGCCTCTCTAAGCTCTGGTTCCTTATGGGTATAATTACAATGATCGCAGGACTTTTGTGAGATGATCTCTGTAAAGGGCTTAGCACAGGCTCTGGTGCATAGTAAGTACTGAACTACAGTACTTATCAGCTATCATTAAGTAGCTGTTATTTTAACAAAGAGTGAGCTGTTAAGTACCTAACTGTACTTAGTTGCACTTCACCCTGGGCTACTGCTTAACCTATAGGTTATATCTCATGAGCTTTTAATTATAAAGCAAGTCTGTGCTTCTGTCCATTTATCTGCCATCCATCCATCTCCTCACCATCCATTCATCTTTCAACTATCCAACTATTCATTCACCTACCATTCTTCCAGCCCCCATCTACCCATCCACCCACTCTACATCTATCTAGCCACCATCCGTCCTTTCATCTACCTACCGTCCCTCCATCTCTCCTCTACTTTCCATTCATGTACCACCCATCCATATCTCCACCATCTACCCACCATACACCATCTACCCACCCTTCCATCCTCTCCACCATTATAGGATAAGCAGCTATTATGCTTTAGAACTTGTGAACAGGTAGAGAGAAATCAATGAAGACAGTGGGATGTCATAGAAACGTTAGGAGCTTTGGCATCAGATAGACCTGAATTCTACACCAGGCCAACTCCATGACCTCTAACGTTATTTTCCTACGAGAGTGTAGCAGGACACTTCTCAAAACACATTTGTCTGGGGCTTCCCTGGTGGCACAGTGGTTGAGAGTCCGCCTGCCGATGCAGGGGACACGGGTTCGTGCCCTGGTCCGGGAGGATCCCACGTGCCGCGGAGCGGCTGGGCCCGTGAGCCATGGCCGCTGAGCCTGCGCGTCCGGAGCCTGTGCTCCGCAACGGGAGAGGCCACAACAGTGAGAGGCCCGCATACCACAAAAAAACCCCACATTTGTCTGTAACAAACGTCCTTATGTTCACTTGAGCATCTCCTTGGGCTTGATTCTAGGCTGATTCCTAGCCAGAGATGGATTAGTTCCCATTCTTGCTCTGTGGAGCTCACTCCAATGCCTGTACTGTGTGTATGAGCATCAGTGCTACCTTGAAACATATTTTATAGGGGACTCCTTTATAATTGTTTCCATTATTGTTTCACTTCCCACTGCACTTTTCCCTCTCTCCCCCAATCTAGTGGTGGGATCCTTGAGAGCAGGAACAATTTTCTTGGCCCTTTGTATCTACCTCCATATCTAACACCACATGCAGCTCTCCCTGATTGCTTGTCTACCTCTGTCACCCCGAATGGTAGGTAATAACAATAATAATAATAGCTGTCATTTACTGAGGCCTTACTATGTACCAGGTTTGCCTCTTGCATTCATTATTTCACTTGAGCTTTACCACAATGTTATTAAGCAGGTACTTTTTCACTCTATTTTATTGATGAGGGAACTGAGGCTCAAAGAAGCAGAGTCACTGGCCCAAGATTACAAAGCTGCTAACTGGCAGGGCCAAGAGTGAATGCAGGAAGTCTGATGCCAGAGCCCATGCTTTCCCCCGTGACACTGCACCACCCCCTCTGCTATCAGACGAACGGATATGACTATATTTATCCCACTTGCGTCAAAGGATGGTCTGAACACAATAAAATGAAATAGCTGGAGAGTGCTTTAAAAAAAAAAAGAGAGAAGTTAGGAGTTCAAAGGAAAACGTTGCCATTAAATCTTGGGAATTTTCAGAAGTTATTTAATAGTGCAGGTTCCCTGACATTATCATCCAGTACCATCTCCCCTCTATTAATACCTCCCAAGGGAATGGTGTTGACGAAAAACTAGTGGTAATTGGGAGGAAATTACCTTCAAGATCTTCTGGAGAGAACCTTAAATCTCTGCCTTGCAGATAAAGCCAGTTTCTGGGAAGTTCAATTCTGATGCCTCATTTGATGAAATGACAGAGAAGTGAAAAGCATTGATCTTTGGGGGATCTGGGATTCTGGAGACCTGGATCTGCAGCTTGTCAGTCTCCCCTTCTAGACCCAAGTGTCTCCTGGGGCCAGGGCTGGGCTCTGTCCACTTCTGTATTTCTGGTTCATTGTAGGTATTCCAGATCGTGGTGGCAAAGGTTTCCCAGGAAGCACCCTGTGTAAGATGATGCTTATCCTTAAAGTAACCGCTGTTGCTGGGAGGAAAGAGCTTTATCTGAACCTGGGTCGGTGGCTACCCCAGAGGCAGTAGGGGAAGCAGAGTTAACCCAACTCAAACCACATTGAATGGGTTCCCAGATGAAAAGGGCTTTCTATTAATCGAAGGAGGTGGGGGGAGGGGCTCTACAACTACAGGTGTCCACCAGTCAAGCACCCAAATTCAACAGTTGGAGCAAGACCTCCTTCTGCTCCATCACACAGCAGACAGCACAAACTGTGACCACCTTATCTTGTGCTAACAAGAAAATAGCAGCACTCATTAGCTGGGTGATGACTTTCCTGTCAAATCAAGAGAAACTCAAGACAATGGAATTGTGTATCCATTAAAACGAACGAGGTAGATGATAATGACAGTTGACGTTTACTATGTCAGCAACTCTGATAAGCACTTTGCAGGCATCATCTCATTTAATTCAACAGGCTCATGAGGTAGGTTCTATTATTATCACCCTTTGACAGAGAAGGTGCTTGGAAAAGTTGAGTCACCTTCCCAAATGGATTGTGTAGATCAGACTCCAGAGCCAACTCCCTTAACCACCAGCTTTTTATTTTGAAAAATTTCAAGGCTACTGAAGACTGGAAAGAAAAGTACAATAAACGCCCATATGTCCTTTACCCAGTTTCACCAATTGCTAATATTTTGCCATATTTGCACTACATTCAGGAAATTCGACATTAATACATTCATTAATACATTCTATACATTATATATTCAAATTTACATTCTATATTCAAACTTCTCCAACTGTCCCCCAAAGTTCCTTTTTAGCTAGTGTCTTTCCAATCTAGAATTCCCTTACATTTAGTTGTCAAATCTCTTTAGTTACCTGCAATCTAGAACAGTTCATTTTCCCCCTCCCATAATATTGATCTTTTTGAAGAGTCTAGGAGGCTATCTCACATTCTGGATTTGTCTATTTCCTTCTGGTTAGATTCAACATGTGTGTTTTTAGTGGGAATGACTTGGAAGTAATGTTGCGTCCTTGTTAGTGCATCACATAAAAAGACATGTGGTATCAGAGTAGCCCTCATTCATGATGTCAAATTTGACCCTTTGGTTAAAGCAGTGTTCATCAGATTAATCATTGTACAGGAACCCCTCCCTCTGTAAATAAGTAACCTGTGCAGTGATACTTGGAGACTGTGTGACTATCCTATTCTTCATATACATGAAGACTTCATATATAAGTCTATTGCACATAAAGACTTATGTGTACAGACATGGGCTGTGTCCATAGTATATTATTAGATTAAGAAAGCAAGTGGCAGAACAGTGTGGGTAATTACAACCTTCCCTCCTTTGTAAGCGATTATACATGTAAATAATGCATAGGAGAAAGGTGTTGATTGGGAAGGGCCTGATTGGTTGGGCTGTTTATTTGTGGGAAACCTCAGCTGTGAGTACCTGTGGGCCTTTTCTCTTAGGTTACTCATTTTTCCCAGAGTAGAAACCTTCCAGTTGCCTGCCTGGTAGAGTAAAATCCTGACTCTCAGAGTAGAGAGGAGAATGAGGCCTCAGCCTTCAGATTATATCTCTTTCTTAACTCAGCCTCTTCCTGATTTCTGGATGGAACCCCCCCAAGGCCAGAGTCTCTTGCTTCAAGCCTGAAAGACCCTCTAATCTGCCTGACTAGGGGTCCTCACTCAGAGGTCTAATCACTTCTTTTACAGACTTTTTACAAACTTGCCATTTCCTGCCCTGTCTGTACCCTATTTTAAGAGGCCCATGACACCTCCAATTCCTGAGCCTTTGGGGGAATCCAGAGCATAAATTTGATGGCTTTTCTGCTTCTCCACTGCCTTGCACAGGGTTCAGCTTTCTTAGGTTGTGGCTGAGTCAGTCACCATTTGCCCATTTGTTGCATAACATCTACGTTTTATTGCTGTTCTCTTCTCCCTCATTCTCTCCACCCTGTGGGCTGCCTCTTTTATCTCTTTACTTTAATTTTAGTGGGGATTTGGGAGGGTGCGAAGGAAGCGCATGTGCCTCATTGGTTATGCTTAACCCCAACTCTATACCTTATATAGTTCTGTATGGTTTCAATTTTTTATTTTATTTTTTTCTTTTGCTTTTTTTGTTTCAATTTTTTTAAATGAGACTTTATTTTGTAAAACAAACTAAAATGTTATATACATAATATTAACATTTAGTGTGTATATGTGTGTGTGTGTATACATATACACTTTTTTTTGAAAGACACATGCAAGAGGCATAATAGTCGGAAGACTTGTGATTTCAAGTGAGAGAAATTCAACTCGAACCATTTTAAGTAAAAGGGAGGATTTATTGGCTAACATAACTGAAATCTCCAGGGTGAGGGCCTGGGAACTCTACAAGCACTGATGATGTCGTCAGGAAGCTCTCTTTCCATCTTTGAATTTCTCTTACGTTTTTGACTTCTTGTTACAGCCTTTCTCCACTGCTCTCCATCTGCATGTTTTTCCACCTGCAAAATGGGGCTGTCAGGAAACATGAGTGATGGAAAGGGCTGCAAATTAATGCATTCAGCAAACATAGAAGGTTTCTGAAATCCTAACCAGTAATAAGCATAATTGCTTTTCAGAAATCTACACAAAGCCCCCGCCCCCAAGAACAGTCACACAATAAAGCAGTGGAGAATTTTCAGCTCTGCATCAGGAATTGCCTGCCCTGAGAAAATGGCAAGGATCTGGGTGGATGAGTCAGTCGTCAGCCTTGGTACAGGCTGATCCCTGCCCAGGCCCCAGGGAGCTATGCCCCACTTGAGGGCTGTTCCAGGCTCCTTGTTCTCAAGGCGGGGCGTTGGGAGTGCTGGAGGAACCGGTCTCAAGGTCACGTTTTCCTACCTTTCATGCTGACGTGGCTGCGTGTCTGTGTCGGAACTCTCCAGCTTTTACAGGCTGAGTGCTGTTCTGCAGGTTTAAGGATGGGATAGGGTCTATTTGTGCAGCAGATACTGGGAGAATTGGAGAATGTGGTGCCATCAGTGAGAAGCACAGGGAACAGCATGAGGGAAGGCACTGGAGCAGGAAGAGGTGCTGCAAGTTCAGGGTCAGTAGGTAGTTCGTGTTGCCGTGGCAGCATCTTTTAGAGTTCCTGAGAGAGTGTGAGGGTAGGACAGCAAACAAATTATTGTATTTCTTTTAGCCTCGGCTTTCTCACCTATAAAATGAGGCAGCATTAGCCCCTGTCCTTATAGATGTTAAAAGCCTGGAAGAACATTTTTCTTTTCATTTTTTCCCTGTTTTTTGTATGGAAATAAATACTTTGATAAGTCTGCGGAGGATGACAGACACATACTTGCCCTTATCAAGGCATGTTTAAACCACCGAAGGAGGTTCCTATGCTGCTGTACAGACAGGGAGAGGAATGTATTCTGCTCCTGAGAGGGACAGAGAAAACAAGAACCAATGAGGTTGCCCAGAAGGTGCACAGTATCTTGCCTGCTTCCTGAGGCTCCCAAGTCTTTATTCATGTTGACAAAACTTAAAAGTGCTCTGTGTGAGTAAAGCTCTTGGACAAACAAGTGAAGAAGCAGAGTAGATAAGGGGATGAAACACAGACTTTCCTGCAGGGGCTTCTGTGGTGGCTCCGTGGTTAAGAATTCGCCCGCCAGTGCAGGGGACATGGGTTCCAGCCCTGGTCCGGGAAGATCCCACATGCTGTGAAGCAACTAAGCCCGTGCGCCGCAACTACTGAGCCTGCGCTCTAGAGCCCACTTTCCACCTGCAAAATGGGGCTGTCAGGAAACATGAGTGATGGAAAGGGCTGCAAATTAATGCATTCAGCAAACATAGAAGGTTTCTGAAATCCTAACCAGTAATAAGCATAATTGCTTTTCAGAAATCTACACAAAGCCCCCGCCCCCAAGAACAGTCACACAATAAAGCAGTGGAGAATTTTCAGCTCTGCATCAGGAATTGCCTGCCCTGAGAAAATGGCAAGGATCTGGGTGGATGAGTCAGTCGTCAGCCTTGGTACAGGCTGATCCCTGCCCAGGCCCCAGGGAGCTATGCCCCACTTGAGGGCTGTTCCAGGCTCCTTGTTCTCAAGGCGGGGCGTTGGGAGTGCTGGAGGAACCGGTCTCAAGGTCACGTTTTCCTACCTTTCATGCTGACGTGGCTGCGTGTCTGTGTCGGAACTCTCCAGCTTTTACAGGCTGAGTGCTGTTCTGCAGGTTTAAGGATGGGATAGGGTCTATTTGTGCAGCAGATACTGGGAGAATTGGAGAATGTGGTGCCATCAGTGAGAAGCACAGGGAACAGCATGAGGGAAGGCACTGGAGCAGGAAGAGGTGCTGCAAGTTCAGGGTCAGTAGGTAGTTCGTGTTGCCGTGGCAGCATCTTTTAGAGTTCCTGAGAGAGTGTGAGGGTAGGACAGCAAACAAATTATTGTATTTCTTTTAGCCTCGGCTTTCTCACCTATAAAATGAGGCAGCATTAGCCCCTGTCCTTATAGATGTTAAAAGCCTGGAAGAACATTTTTCTTTTCATTTTTTCCCTGTTTTTTGTATGGAAATAAATACTTTGATAAGTCTGCGGAGGATGACAGACACATACTTGCCCTTATCAAGGCATGTTTAAACCACCGAAGGAGGTTCCTATGCTGCTGTACAGACAGGGAGAGGAATGTATTCTGCTCCTGAGAGGGACAGAGAAAACAAGAACCAATGAGGTTGCCCAGAAGGTGCACAGTATCTTGCCTGCTTCCTGAGGCTCCCAAGTCTTTATTCATGTTGACAAAACTTAAAAGTGCTCTGTGTGAGTAAAGCTCTTGGACAAACAAGTGAAGAAGCAGAGTAGATAAGGGGATGAAACACAGACTTTCCTGCAGGGGCTTCTGTGGTGGCTCCGTGGTTAAGAATTCGCCCGCCAGTGCAGGGGACATGGGTTCCAGCCCTGGTCCGGGAAGATCCCACATGCTGTGAAGCAACTAAGCCCGTGCGCCGCAACTACTGAGCCTGCGCTCTAGAGCCCACAAGCCACAACTACTGAAGCCCGCATGCCTAGAGCCCATGCTCCACAACAAGAGAAGCCACCGCAATGAGAAGCCCGCGCACCGCAACGAAAAGTAGCCCCGGCTCGCTGCAGCTAGAGAAAGCCTGCGCATAGCAACGAAGACCCAGTGTAGCCAAATAAATAAATAAATAAATAAAATTATATTAAAAAAAAAACTAATCCAGTATTATAAAATCAATAAAAAAAATATCCACAAAGGTAGCCACCAAGATGTTGATTGTGATTTTCTCTGGGTGAGCAGGGTTGTGTTTTTGCTTATTGTCTTCTTTTTACTTGAATATTGTGGTATTTTTTAGATATGCCTGCAAATTCTTTGATACCCTTGCCAGCAAAAGATGGGGTCTGTGTCCGCTCCCATTGAATCTGGAGTGACCCTAGTGACTGAATGCCCATTGGAGTGTGGTGGAAGTGATGCTATGTGACTTCCAGTGCTGGGTCAGAAAAGGCCATAAAGTTTGGGGCTAGTTTTTTGGGACACAAGCCTTGGTGCCTTGAGCTTCCATGTAAAAATTCTGAGGCAGCCATGCTATGAGGAAGCCCAGGCCACATGGACAGTCCATATATATGTGTTCCAGCCCCAGCTGAGGTTCCAGCCTACAGCCAGCATCAAAGGCCAGACATGTAAGTCCACTTACCTCTAGATAATTCTGCCCCAGCATTCAAGTCAATCCCAATATTTGGTCTTCCCAGTTGGGGGTTCATGGTGGAGCAAATACATGCCATCCCCACTGTGCCTTTTCCAAATTCTTGACCCACAGAATGTGGGAGCTTAATAAAATTGTTATTTTAAGCTACTAAATTTTGGAATGGTTCATTACACAACAGTAGATAGTTGAAATATAGATATTTTCTGATTTTCTGTAATGATCAAGTGTTGTTTTATGTTAAAAAAAATGGAAAAGGTTACTCTTAAAATTTGCAGGCATAGAAGAAAATTCATAGCACCATCTGGGAACAGAAATTTGTCTTTCATCTACCTGTTCCTCCAGGTTAGGGGTTACAGACATCACTTGACTCCATATTCTACTGCTTGCTGTGGTGGTGGAGGGGGTGGCAATATGATTGAATCAATCCTGGAGTCTTCGTGACCCCTGATATCCTGAATTATTGAATTCTTAGGAGCAGCTGTCTTATCTAATAAGTTAAAAACAATTTCAGCCTACTTGCAAATGTTGACAACTCTTTGAAAAACAGTTTGGACGCAGTGTAGTACATGAGTTAAGATGCTTTTGAAAGTAAGCTTGAAAATAAAAACAACAAAAAATCCAATTTAAAGTGGCTTAGACAAGAAAGGGAATTTATTGACTTACATAGCTCAAAACCTGAGTGGTAAGTTTCAGGTGAGGCTTAATCCAGCAGCAATGTGACCACCTCAGTTTCTTTTTCTGAATTTCGAAAATTCAGTGGATCTGAGTCTGGTTGGCCCTGATGGGCCTGGCTTTGATCATGTGATCATCCCTGAATCCATCACTGTGTGTGGCAGTTGGTGGGTGGAGGCAGTAGGTTATCCTGATTGGATTAAACTAGAGATTTATTCAAGGGATTGAGGGTTGGGTCAATCCCATCTAAACTCTATGAGTGACACATTCTGGGTCTTATTAGGAAGGGGGAAGAGAAAAGTGTGGAGTGAGACACATATGCCTATAACAAGAGACACATGACTCTTTATGCCCCTGTTCCAGTAGCCCTACTTCTAGGGAAATATTCTAAAACACAAGAAAAGGCATATTTATGGAGATGTTCACTGTTATTTTTAAGAGCAGAAAGCCAGAAGCATCCTCAATGCTCAGTCACTCATTTCTTCCACAGGTACTATAGCTCTTTTACAATGGGTAGGCCTTTGTATAGACTCGAGAGACACATGCCCATAATAAGACACAATATGGATGTAACACTCAAGGTTCAGAGAGGAAGAGATAGTAAATGCACAACTTCACCAAGGTAATAAGTGTGAATACTGTAGACACAAAGTGTGCTGCGGGAGTTCAGAGGAGATGCACCCAACTAGGAGTTATGGAATGACAGCAGGAAGACTTCCTGGAGGAAGTGAGATTGAAAAGGCCAGTGAGAGTTAACCACTCAAGGGGAGTGGAAATGCTTATGGGTAGTGGCAGGGGTGGAGGTGGGGTGGGGATTAAGAAAAATACCAATGTCTGGGTCCTACCCCCACAGGTTTGGTTTCTGTTGGACTGGGGTGGGACCTGGAGAGCCCTGTCATTGTTTAAAAGAATAAGCTGGGACTTCCCTGGTGGCGCGGTGGTTAAGAATCCGCTTGCCAATGCAGGGGACACGGGTTCGAGCCTTGGTCCGGGAAGATCCCACATGCCACGGAGCAACTAAGCCCATGCACCACAACTGCTGAGCCTGTGGTCTAGAGCCCGCGAGCCACAACTACTCAGCCCACGTGCCACAACTACTGAAGCCCGCATGTCTAGAGCCCGTGCTCCACAACAAGAGAAGCCACCGCAATGAGAAGCTCGCGCACCCCAACGAAGAGTAGCCCCCGCTCGCTGCAACTAGAGAAAAGCCCGCACGCAGCAACAAAGACCCAACGCAGCCAAAAATAAATAAATTTATAAAAAAAGAATAAGCTGATAAGCTCCTTGGGTTGGATGGAACATGAGACCCTCCAGACCATGGCTTAGTGTCAGGAGGTGAGTGCTATGGTGTGGACACTGAGACAAGAAGAGGAGTACATTCTGGTTCTGAAGTGAATTAGGCATGGTGATGGGGTGGGGTGCTGCCAGCTGTTTGTGCATCCTCCCTCCCTCTCTCCCTCCCTCCTCCTGGAGTGCCTATGGGGTCAGGCAGTTCCCAGCTACCGCCCAGCCCTTCAGGACCCCTCCCCTCCCCATGAACTCAAGTTAGATTGTTCACCTGATTACTATTGTTACGAATCTTTTCTTCAACGTAAGAGAAGAGCATGGATTCAATCCATAAACACTGTGCAGCACTGTACCTCCTATATATAAAATACCTGGCACTCAACAGTAACTAAGGCTCAAAGAAGCAGTTTCCCTCTGTCCTTAAGGTTGGGCCAGGGGGATCATCACAGTTAAGAAAAGGGTACCAGGAGGGTGCTAAAGGAATTCTGGGGTGGATCTTTGACCCTCTGGATCTGGGTTTGTTTTCTGAGTTCAAGGCCTGATTCCACCAGTTAGTAGAAGTGTGACCTTGGGCAAGTCTTTATGTCACACTGTTTTTCATCTGAAAAATGGGGGGAGTGTGGGAAGGGGAATAATAATATCTCTCTGCAGTAGTAGTAGGAGTAGTAGTAGTCGTAGTAGTGTGTTACTACACGTAAGTGCTTTGTGTCCCTGGCACATAATGAACATTGAAAAAGCTGTAGTTATGATGATAATGACGATGATTCTTGAGTGTTTACTCTGTGCCAGGCTTTACATTCATTGTCTTATTCCAGATTCACACCAACTCCAGAAGACAGAATATATATATATATATATATACCCATAGAGGTGAGAGCTTGGGCTCAGAGACTTTAAATAACTTGCCAAGGTCACACAGCAAGTACATGATGAGGCTGGTATTTGAACCTCCATCTATTTGATTTCAGAATCCAAATCCTTAACCACCCACTAGCCTTCCTCCTGTCAGTCAGCAGCCCCACCAGACTTTGAATAACATGGGGGCGAAAAGCACGTCTTATTAACTTTCATACCCTCCAACACTGCACTCCCATTCCCAAGCGCTCCTCCCAGAGTCGGTATCAGGAAATGTTTGCTGAATGAATTGCTCTTTCCTCCCACTCCTGGCACTTCCAGTCCTTCAAGGGCCTTCATCTCCACATCCGTGAACCAGCTTTGACTAAACACAAAAGAAGGAGTGATGAAAAAAGTCTTTCTTACCAAAGGTACAATTAATCAGGATGCTTCAGTTGCGCACATAGCTCTGTATAAATACATATACTTGTATCTATATAAAGAGTAGCACTCACAAAGTTTGCTGGCTCAATGATGCGGTTGAATGGGAGACTGACAGTGTGATTCATGGCTCAGGTCAAATTTAACTCTAACCTGTTTGTGCAAGACAGATTTACTTCCAAAGCCCTTTCTGCTGCATAATTGCCTTGAGTCCACCTTCTCCCCAGGGAGAGGATATATTCACATCAGCCCACAGCCTCTTGCTGCCGCACACCCAAGTCAGATCTGGATTCTTTTGGCTACTTTCCCAGCAGTATGGGCCCAGGTAAGACCCAACCAGGCAGTCTTTGCCAGCAAAGGAAGGAGGAGTAATCAAAAGCTGTAGCAGGAGGCAGCCTGCCAGGAAACCTGGGAATATGAGATGAGAAGCCTCAGGGATAGTGGTCTAGAGAATGCCTCTCATCTGTCCATCCATCCATCCATCCATCGCATCTGGCTACTTATCTATAAGATCCACCCATCTATCTGTTTATTCATTCATCCATCCATTACATCCATCCATCCATTATATCCACCTATCCATCACATTCATTCATCTATCCCTTCAGACATAAAATGCTTACTGAGCACCTACTCTGTGCCAGACACTGGGCTGAAGACTGGGGATAAATAGAGTGAATGAGTCAGATACTTTGCCTTCATGGAGCTTACATTCTAGCATGAGTTCAGACAATAAACAGATAATCATTCCAATATCTTTTTAGTCATAGGCTCCAAGAAGTGCTATAGAAAAGGGGTAGGTGGTGTTAAGAGATCCTGGGGGATCTGGGGAACTTGACCTAGGAGCCGCTGAACGGAGCAAAGTGACCTGAGTGCAACAAGGTGGGGAGAGTGACAGGAGACTGGGTTAGGGAGGCATTGAGAAGCTGCATCCCGCAGTGTCTTGGAAAAATTCCAGTTTTCCCAGTGGTTCCATTTTCTCTGAAGAAATGGGAGTTTCATAGCTTTTTTTAACAGAAAGATTGTGAACTGTGGAGAAAAGCACAGAGCTAAGCTGAACTCTTGGCTCTTCCATTCTACAGATGTATGACCTCAGGTTAGGCAAGCCATTTAACTTCTCTGAACCTCAGATTTTTCTCCTCTTTCTTCCTTTGTTCAATATTTTTAGAGCACCTATTTTGTGTCAGGTGATTTTCTGGACACTGGTGGTATTCCAATAACCAAAACAGAGGAAACTCACTGAGTTGTTATAAAGATTAAATGAGATAATGCATATAAAACATTTGGTACCACACCTAGTCTATTGTTATCTGCTTATTAGATGGTGGATGTTTGATTTTTATTTAAAATTAATCAAGGAACAGTTTCTTAATGTTGTTCAGTATATCTGGAACCCCAAGTAAATAGCGGGTAGAATTTTACTCTTCAGTCCAAGCATCCCCATTCTCCGTTTCTACCAACTCAGAAACCTGAGAGGTGTCCTTCATTCCTTTCTCTTTCTCATAACTGATAGCCAGTCAGTCACCAAGTTCTGCCCTTCCTGTCTTCTATATCGCTCAGATGTATCTGCTCACATCCAGGCCCCATTCACTGACATAGTTTGGGGCTGTTAAACTCATACCTGTCTGAGAGACATTGTTAATTGCTTATCCAACATATACATTTCTTCCTTCTTCCATTCTAAAAACATTATGATTTTGTTTGCATCTGTAATGTGTATAATCTCAGATTACTCACTTTCTGAGCCTCTTTTGCACTTAGAAGACACAGTTCTGACCAAGGAGATGAAAGCAAAAGTCTCCTGGAGGTAAAAGAAATAGAAGTAGAGCCTTATATCTGTCCTGAGTTTTTCTTTCTTTGAACATGGATGTGATGTTTGGAGCTGTGGGAGCTATCTTGGACCATGAAGTGACAACCATGAAGACAGAAGCCAATGTAACAGAACAAAAAGACAAATAAACAAAAACCACCTGGATCCTTGCTGAAATATTTAACAGCAGTAACTGGTGACCTTTGATTTTCTTGTGAGAAGAAACCCTTCTTTTGTGTAAGCCACCATTATTTGGATTTTCTGTTACTTAGAGTCAAATGGATTCCTAATTGTCTACCTGTTTTATTATAACAGCCTCCCAACTCGCCTCCTCCAGGTTTAGCTCTCTAATTCATCCTCCGCATGGCAGCCACAGGTATGCTGCGAAATACACAAATCTGATCACTCCTGTGCTGAAAACTTTTCAAAGTTTTCCCATCACCTACAATAGTCCCTGGGCATTGTGCTATTTTCTGGCTAATAAGGATTTTCAGACAGCATCTCAGCATCTTGATCAGCTTTTTTTTTTTTCCTGGTGAATATTGAGATATTAATCATTCAACTCATGTGACACTGGTGTTATTGCAATAGTGTTTTAAATAAAAGTATAATTTAACTTTACCTGAATTTGAAGAAAAAAAGAAACTGAAGTGAAATTGAAGTGACTGCTGACTTTTGAGTAATTTTTCTTCACCCAAGGGATATTATTTCTTAATGATCACTCTAAGGGAATTATTAGGGAGATATAACAATTATATTTATTTACTTATTTAGGCTGCGTTGGGTTTTCATTGCTGCGTGCAGGCTTTCTCTAGCGTGGCGATCGGGGGCAACTCTTTGTTGCGGTGTGCGGGCTTCTCATTGCAGTGTCTTCTTGTTGCGGAGTGTGGGCTTTACGCACACGGGCTTCAGTTGTTGTGGCACACGGGCTCAACAGTTGTGGCTCGTAGGCTCTAGAGTGCAGGCTCAGTAGTTGTGGTGCATGGGCTTAGTTGCTCTGCGGCATGTGGGATCTTCCCAGACCAGGGCTCTAACCTGTGTCCCCCTGCATTGACAGGCAGATTCTTAACCACTGCGCCACCAGGGAAGTCCAGATAAAACAATTAAATGCAATATGGGATCCTGGATTGGATTCTGAACCAGAAAAAGGACATCAGTGGGAAAATTGATGATATTTTAATAAAGTCTATAGTTCCATTAGTAGTGTTATATCAGTGCTGATTTAATGGTTTTGATCATTGTACTGTGGTCATGTAAACTAATGAAGGGCATACCACATTCTCTGTATTATTGTTTTCAACTTTTCTATAATTCTAAAATTGTTTCAAAATAAAAAACTTTAAAAAATCACTTTAAGGTTAAGAAAAAAATTATAAAACACAAGAGATTAGTTTTTAGTTATGTTTTTATTCTAAAGAGTATGGAATTACCCCCTGTTATGAAACATGATGGCATTAGCACCCTTATAATTCTTTTTATTTTCTCTTCCCAAACTTACAAATTTTTGTTATTTTTATATTGTCAAGATTTAGAACGTTGATGTCTTTTTTGGCAATCAATCATAATTAGTACTGGAGCTGTTTAATCTTAATTACATATTTAAATAATTGTGTGCTCACCACTAGTTCTTTTGTTTCCTGAATTTTTAATTTTATCTCTTTGTTGGCTGGATTTCATAAATAAGTACTATTTTCAAGAATGTCTTATGGCTCCTGTGTTTCCTGGACTCACATTGATAATGTCTGGGTGTTGCCATTTCATTCATAAAAATGAACACGGCTGGGTATAAAATTATGGGGTTTTGGTTTGGAATTTTGTAGACATTGCTCTACAGTTTTCTGTTATTGAGGCTTTAACAAATTTAGATAGAATGGCAATGACTTTTTTGATATACTGTTTTATGACATTTAATACATGTAATTTTTATATAACCACAACCAGAATCAGAATACAGAACAGTTCCATCATCCCTCCCAAGTTTCCTCATGCTGCACCTTTATAGACAAACCTTCCCTCAAAACCAGAAACCCCTGACAACCATGGATCTCTTCTTTGTCCCTGTAATTTTGCCACATAGATGTCACATAAATGAGATGATACAGTATGTAACCTTCTGATACTGACTTTTTTCATTCAGCATAATGCTTCTGAAATACATCCGTATTGTTATGTATATCAACGTTTCTGTCTCTCTTATTGCTTAGTGGTAGTATGATCCACAGTTTACTTATCAGTCGTTGAGGGACAGAGTGGCTGTATCATTTCATTCCCACCAATAGTGTATGAGAGTGCCAGTTGCTCTGAATCTTCATAAGTAGTTAATATTGTTGGGTTTTTCCTTCCTTCATTGTAGCTATTCTAATAGCTGTATAATGGTATCTCAATACAGTTTTAATTAGCATTTCCATAGGGGCTATTGATGTTGGGCATCTTTTCATATGCTTGTTTACTATTCATAGATCGTTTCTGGTAAAGTAGCTGTTAAAATATCTGGCCTATGTTTTTGTCTTCTTATTGTTGAATTTTGAGAGTTCTTTGTACATTTTGAACACAAGTCCTTTACAAAATATATGTTTTGCAATATTTTCTCCCCATATGTAGTTTGTTTTTTCATTGTCTTGCCAGAGCAAACATTTAAAATTTTCATGAAGTCCAATTTATCAGTAATTTTTTTAAACATCTTTATTGGAGTATAATTGCTTTACAGTGGTGTGCTAGTTTCTGCTTTTTAACAAAGTGAATCAGCTGTACATATACATATATCTCCATATCCACTCCCTCTAGCATCTCTCTCCCAACCTCCCTATCCCACCCCTCTGGGTGGTCACAAAGCACCGACCTGGTCTCCCTGAGCTATGCGGCTGCTTCCCACTAGCTATTTTACATTTGGTAGTGTATATATGTCCATGCCACTCTCTCACTTTGTCCCAGTTTACCCTTCCCACTCCCCGTGTCCTCAAGTCTTTTCTCTACATCTACGTCTTTATTCCTGTCCTGCCCCTAGGCTTTTCAGAGCCTTTTTTTTTTTTTTAAGATTCCATATATATGTGTTAGCATATGGTATTTGTTTTTCTCTTTCTGGCTTACTTCACCCTGTATGACAGACTCTAGGTCCATCCACCTCACTACAAATAACTCAATTTCGTTTCTTTTTATGGCTGAGTAATATTCCATTGTATATATGTGCCACATCTTCTTTATCCATTCATCTGTCGATGGACATTTAGGTTTCTTCCATGTCCTGGCTATTGTAAGTAGAGCTGCAATGAACATTGTGGTACATGACTCTTTTTGAATTATGGTTTTCTCAGGGTATATGCCCAGTAGTGGGATTGCTGGGTCATATGGTAGTTCTATTTGTAGTTTTTTAAGGAACCTCTATACTGTTCTCCATAGTGGCTGGACCAATTTACATGCCCACCAACAGTGCAAGAGGGTTCCCTTTTCTCCACACCCCCTCCAGTATTTATTGCTTGTAGATTTTTTGATGATGGCCATTCTGACTGGTGTGAGGTGATATCTCATTGTAGTTTTGATTTGCATTTCTCTAATGATTAGTGATGTTGAGCATCCTTTCAGGTGTTTGTTGATAATCTGTATATCTTCTTTGGAGCAGATCAGAAATAAATGAAAAAGAAATGAAGGAAACAATAGCAAAGATCAATAAAACTAAAAGCTGGTTCTTTGAGAAGATTAACAAAATTGATAAACCATTAGCCAGACTCATCAAGAAAATAAGGGAGAAGACTCAAATCAATAGAATCAGAAATGAAAAAGGAGAAGTAACAACTGACACTGCAGAAATACAAAAAATCATGAGGGATTACTACAAGCAACTCTATGCCAATAAAATGGACAATCTGGAAGAAATGGAAAAGGATCTTGCTGTGATTTATGTCATAGAGTGTTCTGCCTATGTTTTCCTCTAAGAGTTTTATAGTGTCTGGCCTTACATTTAGGTCTTTAATCCATTTTGAGTTTATTTTTGTGCATGGCGTTGGTGTTAGGGAGTGTTCTAATTTCATTGTTTTTACATGTAACTATCCAGTTTTCCCAGCACCATTTATTGCAGAGGATGTCTTTTCTCCATTGTATATTCTTGCCTCCTTTATCAAAAATAAGGTGACCCCTTGATACCAACACCAGACAAGGATGTCACAAAGAAAGAAAACTACAGGCCAATATCACTGATGAACATAGATGCAAAAATCCTCAACAAAATACTAGCAAACAGAATCCAACAGCACATTAAAAGGATCATACACCATGATCAAGTGGGGTTTATTCTGGGAATGCAAGAATTCTTCAATATATGCAAATCTATCAATGTGGTAAACCATATTAACAAATTGAAGGAGAAAAACCATATGATCATCTCAATAGATGCAGAGAAAGCCTTTGACAAAATTCAACACCGATTTATGATAAAAACCCTGCAGAAAGCAGGCATAGAAGGAACTTTCCTCAACGTAATAAAGGCCATATATGACAAGCCCACAGCCAACATCACCCTCAATGGTGAAAAACTGAAAGCATTTCCACTAAGATCAGGAGCAAGACAAGGTTGCCCACTCTCACCACTCTTATTCAACATAGTTTTGGAAGTTCTAGCCACAGCAATCAGAGAAGAAAAGGAAATAAAAGGAATCCAAATCAGAAAAGAAGAAGTAAAGCTGTCACTGTTTGCAGATGACATGATACTATACATAGAGAATCCTAAAGATGCTACCAGAAAACTAGTAGAGCTAATCAATGAATTTGGTAAAGTAGCAGGATACAAAATTAATGCACAGAAATCTCTGGCATTCCTATATACTAGTGATAAAAAATCTGAAAGTGAAATCAAGAAAACACTCCCATTTACCATTGCAACAAAAAGAATAAAATATCTAGGAATAAACCTACCTAAGGAGACAAAAGACCTGTATGCGGAAAATTATAAGACACTGATGAAAGAAATTAAAGGTGATACAAATACATGGAGAGATATACCATGTTCTTGGATTGGAAGAATCAACATTGTGAAAATGACTCTACTTCCCAAAGCAATCTATAGATTCAATGCAATCCCTATCAAACTACCACTGGCATTTTTCACAGAACTAGAACAAAAAATTTCACAATTTGTATGGAAACACAAAAGACCCCGAATAGCCAAAGCAATCTTGAGAACAAAAAATGGAGCTGGAGGAATCAGGCTGCCTGACTTCAGACTATACTACAAAGCTACAGTAATCAAGACAGTATGGTACTGGCACAAAAACAGAAAGATAGATCAATGGAATAGGATAGAAAGCCCAGAGATAAACCCATGCACATATGGTCACCTTATCTTTGATAAAGGTGGCAGGAATATACAGTGGAGAAAGGACAGCCTCTTCAATAAGTGGTGCTGGGAAAATTGGACAGGTACATGTAAAAGTATGAGATTAGATCACTCCCTAACACCATACACAAAAATAAGCTCAAAATGGATTAAAGACCTAAATGTAAGGCCAGAAACTATCAAACTCTTAGAGGAAAACATAGGCAGAACACTCTATGACATAAATCACAGCAAGATCCTTCTTGACCCATCTCCTAGAGTAATGGAGATAAAAACAAAAATAAACAAATGGGACCTAATGAAACTTCAAAGCTTTTGCACAGCAAAGGAAACCATAAACAAGACCAAAAGACAGCCCTCAGAATGGGAGAAAATATTTGCAAATGAATCAACTGACAAAGGATTAATCTCTAAAATTTACAGGCAGCTCATGCAGCTCAATAACAAAAAAATAAACAACCCAATCCAAAAATGGGCAGAAGACCTAAATAGACATTTCTCCAAAGAAGATATACAGACTGCCAACAAACACATGAAAGAATGCTCAACATCATTAATCATTAGAGAAATGCAAATCAAAACTACAATGAGATATCATCTCACACCAGTCAGAATGGCCATCATCAAAAAATCTAGAAACAATAAATGCTGGAGAGGGTGTGGAGAAAAGGGAACACTCTTGCACTGCTGGTGGGAATGTGAATTGGTTCAGCCACTATGGAGAACAGTATGGAGGTTCCTTAAAAAACTACAAATAGAACTACCATATGACCCAGCAATCCCACTACTGGGCATATACCCTGAGAAAACCAAAATTCAAAAAGAGTCATGTACCAAAATGTTCATTGCAGCTCTATTTACAATAGCCCAGAGATGGAAACAACCTAAGTGCCCATCGTTGCATGAATGGATAAAGAAGATGTGGCACATATATACAATGGAATATTACTCAGCCATAAAAAGAAACGAAATTGAGCTATTTGTAATGAGGTGGATAGACCTAGAGTCTGTCATACAGAGTGAAGTAAGTTAGAAAGAGAAAGACAAATACCGTATGCTAACACATATATATGGAATTTAAGAAAAAAAATGTTATGAAGAACCTAGGGGTAAGACAGGAATAAAGACACAGACCTACTGGAGAACGGACTTGAGGATATGGGGAGGGGGAAGGGTGAGCTGTGATAGGGCGAAAGAGAGACATGGACATATATATACTAACAAATGTAAGGTAGATAGCTAGTGGGAAGCAGCCGCATGGCACAGGGATATCGGCTCGGTGCTTTGTGACTGCCTGGAGGGGTGGGATAGGGAGGGTGGGAGCGAGGGAGATGAAGAGGGAAGAGATATGGGAGCATATGTATATGTATAACTGATTCACTTTGTTATAAAGCAGAAACTAACACACCATTGTAAAGCAATTATACCCCAATAAAGATGTTAAAAAAAAATAAGGTGACCATATGTGCATTGGTTTATCTCTGGGCTTTCTATCCTTATCAGTAATTTTTTAATTTTTAATTTTTTGCGGTACATGGGCCTCTCACTGTTGTGGCCTCTCCTGCTGCAGAGCACAGGCTCCAGATGTGCAGGCTCAGCGGCCATGTCTCACAGGCCCAGCCGCTCCGCGGCATGTGGGATCTTCCCGGACTGGGGCACGAACCCGTGTCCCCTGCATCGGCAGGCGGACTCTCAACTACTGTGCCACCAGGGAAGCCCCAATCCTTATCGGTAATCTTTAATGGATCATGCTTTTGGTGTCATATAAATGAACTCTTTGCTTAACTGAAGATGATGAACATTTCTCTTATGTTTTCTTTTCTTTTTATTTTTAATAAATTTATTTAGTTTTGGCTGTGTTGGGTCTTTGTTGTGCGTGGGCTTTCTCTAGTTGTGGCGATCGAGGGCTACTCTTCATTGCAGTGCACGGACTTCTCATCGCAGTGGCTTCTCTTGTTGCAGAGCATGCACTCTAGGAACGCAGGCTTCAGTAGTTGTGGCACGTGGGCTCAGTGGTTGTGGCTCATAGGCTCTAGAGCGCAGGCTCTGTAGTTGTGGTGCATGGGCCTAGTTGTTCTGCGGCATGTGAGATCTTCCTGGACCAGGGCTCAAACTTGTGTCTCCTGTATTGGCAGGCTGACTCTTAACCACTGTGCCACCAGGGAAACCCCTCTTATGTTTTCTTTTAAATGTTTTTATGTTTTACATTCTTCTGTGATCATTTTGAGTTAATTTTTGTATAAGATGTGCGGTACAAGTTGAGGTTTATTTATTTTTATTTATTTATTTATTTATTTATTATTTATTTTTGGCTGCGTTGGGTTTTCATTGCTGTGTGCAGGCTTTCTCTAGTTGTGTATTTATTTATTTTTGCATGTGAATGTCCAATTGTTCCAACAGTATTTGTTGAAAAGACTATCCATTCTCCATTGAATTGCTTTTGTAACGTTGTTGAAAAGCAATTGACCATATTTATGTGGCTCCCTCTTCTATACTTTCTATTCTGTTCTATTGATCTATGTGTCTGTGCTTTTGTTAATACCACTATATCTTTATTACTGTAGCTTTAAAATAAATGTTAAAATTGGGTGACATGAGCCCTCCAACATTGTTTTCTTCATCAAAATTATTTTTACTATTCTAGTTCTTTTGCATACTCATATCAATTTTAGAATCATCTTGTCTTTAGCTACAGAAAAATTCCTGC
>NW_006792177.1:1070392-1072081 GCF_000442215.2 Lipotes vexillifer | reverse complement strand
CTGCTGCAGTTAGTTTGGGGATAATTGATAACTATGTTGTCTTTTAATCAGTGAACATGGTATATCTTTCCATTTATTTCAGTCTTCAGTGTTTTGGAATTTTCAGCATACACATCCCGTACATGTTTTGTTAGGTTTATGCCTAAATATTTTACTTTTTAAGGATTTATTGTAAATAGTACTATTTTTAAAACTTCAGTTTCTAGTTGTTTATTGGTAGTATATAGAAATATGATGAATAATAATCTACATATTGACCTTATATTTTGTGACCTTGCCAAATTCACCCATTAGTTTTAGAAGCTTTTTCTTTTTGTATATTCTTTGGAATTTCTTATATAGATAATCCTATTGTCTGTGAATAGTGATAGTTTTATTCCTTCCTTTCTAATTTATATGCCTTTTATTTCTTTTACTTGCCTTTTTTCAAAGGCTAGGACTTACAGTACAATGTTGAATAGGAATAGTGAGAATGGACCTTCTTGCCTTGTTCCCAGTCTCAGGGAAAGCATTTAATCTTTCACCATTATGACATTTACTGTAGTTTTTTGTAGATACCCTTTATCAAGTTAAGGAAGCTCCCTTCTAATCTTAGTTTGCTGAGAGCCTTAAAAAAGTCACAAGTGGATTTTGGGTGTGGCTTAAGTACTTTTTCTGCATTAGTTAATATGATCATGTGGTTTTCTTCTTTACTATGTTAGTATTGTGGATTACATTGATTTTCAAATGTTGAATGAGCATTGTACTCCCAAGATAAACCTCACTTGGTGAAGATCTACTGTGTGGTTGTGTGCCTGTGTGTGTGTACACCTATATTATATATAGTTGTATATATGTGATTTGCTAATAGTTTTTGAAACCATATGAGCCTGGAGTCATATTGTTCAGAATGTTTTTAACTACTTATTTGATTTCTTAGACATAAGAGTATTAAGGTCATCTATTTCTTCTTGGGTGAGTTTTGGTAGTTTGTGGCTTTCAAGAAATTGGTCCATTTCAACTAAGTTGTTGAATTTAAATGTATAGAGTTGTTCATAGTATTTTCTTATTATCCATTTATGCCTGTGGGGTCGGTAGTGCTATTCTCCGCTTCACTCTGGATCTTGTTAATTGTCTCCTCCCTTTTATTCTTTGTTAGTCTGGCTAGAGATTTATCAATTTTATTGGTATTTTTACAGAAGCATCTTTTGGTTTGATCAATTTTCTCTATTTTTCTTATTTTCAATTTCATTGATTTCTGGCCTTATTATATCATCTTTATTTTTTATTATTCTTTATTTTTATTTCTACCTTTATTGTTTCCTTCCCTCTGATTGCTTTGGGTTTATTTTGCTCCTTTGTTTTTTCTAGTTTCTTAAGGTGGAATCTTAGATTGTTGGCTTGACACCTTTCTTTTTTCACATATATGCATTTAATAATGTACAGTTTCCCCCTAAACACTGTTTTAGTTATATCCCATAAATTTTGAGATGTAGTTTCATTTTCCTTCATTTCAAAATTTTCTAATTTCCCTTGAGACTTCCTCTTTGACCAATGGATTATTTAGCAGTTATTTTTGTTTGTTTTCTTTTGGTCGTGCCACGCAGCTTGTGATTGAACGTGGGTGGTGAGAGCACAGAGGCCTAACCACTGTGAAACAGCGGGGAAGGGGGCAGGTCATAACCTTTTTTTTTTTTTTTTTTTTTTTTT
>NW_006792177.1:1050274-1070240 GCF_000442215.2 Lipotes vexillifer | reverse complement strand
CCCGTGTCTCCTGCATCGGCAGGCGGACTCTCAACCACTGCGCCACCAGGGAAGCCCGCAGGTCATAACCTTTGAAAGAATGACATAGCCCGAGGACATGACATAAACTGATTAGAACCAAATGGGTCCAAGATGGCGGACAATTCGACTTCCACCAGACCTTGAGCCTCAGTACACACTTTAACATATCAGCAAGCTAAATGCCACACCGACAGGCGCCAAGACAGTTCCAAGGCCAACCATAAGGTTCAAAAAGTGGGTGGTGTGGGGCTTCCCTGGTGGCGCAGTGGTTGAGAGGCCTCCTGCCAATGCAGCGGACACGGGTCCGCCACAGAAAAAAAAAAAAAAAAAGGGGGTGGTGGTGGTCCAATTCCTGGAAATCCCCACCCCTTCCTGAAATAGCTGGAATACTCCTCCCACTCATTAGTCTATGAAATTACCCAACCCTAGAAAAACTGACGACCCCCTACGCCGGTGCCTTTCTCACCTTGTGAGGTGGCTCACACTCTGTCGAGTGTGTTTCTCTCTACATAAATCCACTTCTTACCTATTCCTTTGTCTCTCACTGAATTCTTTCTGTGATGAGACATCAAGAAACTGAGCTTCATTAAGTCCTGAAACCAGGTGTGTGATCTTTTGAATACTTTTCAGTGTTCCATTTAAATTCTTCCATTTTTATTTTACTATGTCTCTTTGTATAGGGTTTTTAGTGGTTGTTCTAGGGATTACAATATACATACATACTTTTAACAGTTTGCTAGAATCAAGACGATGTGGTGATTGATTCAATGTGGGGGTGGGGAAAGGAAGGAGTTAAGTATGACACTGAAGTTTCTGGATTAGGTAACTTGGTATACGGTGATGTCATTCACTACCAGGGTGAATTTAAATGGAGAAGATCTAGGTGAAGTGAGTATTGTTTGGAACATGTAGAGTTTGGTACACTTGTGAAATATTCAGGTGGCGATGTCAGAAGGCAATTTGTCACATGGGTCTAAAGTTAAGAGAAGGGTCTTGGGCTTAAGGATAGATTTGGAAGTCTTCAGTTGTACTTGGCATCTGTTGTTTTTGCCACTCAACATTTGTTTACTTCTGGCAACCCATCCCCAACTCTGGACCTCATGAGAGGCACTAACCCACTTTCAACTCTACAAGCGGGCCTTGGGTAAACTCAGCTAATTATCGTTCCATTCCTCCTGGCCACAGGGATTGGTTCAGGGTTAGATTTGTAACTGAATTTAGCCAGTGAGAATGAGGTCCATCCAATAGTTCTGTCCCATCATCTTGGGGAGACACACTTTCTTTCTAATTGGAGTTAATCTAATAGGAAGTAAGATCTGAAGATGCTGCTGCCATCTTCCTTCCCTGAAGAAATAGCTGCCTGAAAATATGTCAGCAAGGGAGGAAGCAGAACTGAGGGATGTTGGGAATGAGTGGGTCCAGGGGAAATTAAGCCCCTGGGCAATCTGTTCTCAGTCTCTGGACTTTTCGATCGTGTGAACCAATACTTCCCATAGTTCCTAGATTATGTTTGATCAGGCTTTCTACATCTTTCAAATGAGACTTCTGACTGATGCATAAGCATCTAGTGGGTATAGAAGCTGTGGTGGTGAATGAGAGCGTGTCAAGAGAGAGAAGAAAAGAGGGAGCCCATTTAAGGAAAAGGGGCCCATGAAGGAGCATGAGAGGAGTGCTCAGAGAGACAGAGGAGAGTCCTTTGTCTTGGAAGGTCCAGAAAGTGAGTGATTGAAGAAATAGAGAGTAATTAGCAGTGTAAAATACTTATGGGGTATCAGTCAAGATAAGGACTGAAAAGGGCCCTTTGGATCTATCAACAAGGAGGCTGTTGACAAAACAGTTGTAGTTACCAAGCAGGAAGGATCCTCTGAAATCATTACTTTATACCCTCTTCTGAAGATGAGGAAATTGAGGCAATACCATACTTAGATTTTTTTTTTTTTAACAGCTACAAGATTACAAGTAGCGATCAGGGCTTTAAGGGTCCTTAAAGATCACATTATCCAATACTTAAATCTCTTGTACAACATCTCTCTGAAGCCTGTGCTTAAATATAACTATTGAGAAAGAACTCATTACTTCACAGGTCTAATGAGAACCCTTAAATCTGTTCTCTTTATACCACGGAGCAGACACATGACAGGAGAATGTATGCATCCTGAGTTGATCCCTGGAAAAGCTGATTGTATTTGGGGAACTCAGAAGATTAAGCCAGATTTTGAGTTTTTAGGAGGCCTCTACCCCATTGAATAATCCAGTCACTGTTCCAGATGAGCCCAGCCTTTGGGTCACCTCAGCCCAGAACTATGTGAGTGAATAATAACTTCCAGGTTATTCCAACCTCCAGCCATTTAGGTTTTCCCATTTGAGACCCCAGATTCCATGCAGCAGGAACCGGTCATATGTGCTATGTCCTGTCTGAATTCCAGACCTCCTAAGAATCTGTGAGTATAATAAAATGGTTGTTTCATTATGCCACAAAGTGTTAACATGTTTTTTTCTTTATACAGGAGCAGATAGCTGGAAAAGTAAGTATTGTTATTATTATCCCATTTTACAGATGAGGTAACTGAGTTTCAGAAAGATTAAACAACTTGATCCAGGTCCCATAGGCAGCCAATGGCAGAGCCAGTATCTGAACCCAGGTCTGGCTAATTGCATAGCTTGTTGTCTTCCAATTATCCTAGATACCTCCTACTGAGTTAGACCCCTTGACAAAACCTCCCAAGCCTCCCATTACTGTTCTTCAATCTGGAGACCATCCTTGACAAATCTAGAGTTCAGTGACTAAGATGTGGTTAGAAAAACAGCCTTTATGAAACATCTGATTCACATTCTTTTCAAAAAATTGAAAAATATTCACTCTGCAATCAGTTCTTTCCTTATTTTATTTTCTCCTCCACACTCCCAGGCAGGAGCCAGATACATCTGCCAAGCCTGACAGATCTGCTCCTCCTCTCCCCACACCACCCAGTGCACAAATACCCACTGGCCCCCATTAAATCCCAATCAGGCTTGGAGAGAGCTGATTCATCCCCCTCCCCTGCCTCCTGGGAAGAGTTAGGGATGAGCAAATCACTTATTGGAGTAATTCTGGGAGCTGAGGCAGAGCCGTGGCTGGAAGCCACCCACTAACTAGAAACCCAGGACATCAATCAACCAAACTGATTTTTCCGCTGCCGCAGCCATTTAAACAGTTATCTTTGCTTGGGGCTTTGTCCAGAGTTACTCAGCTAGTGGGTTCCTGGGTGATAAGTCACCGCAGCCTCATTCCACTGTCTCTGTGTCCTGGGGCTCCCTCTTTACTCACTTCTCAAGAGGGGTTGAAGTTCATTTGTTGCACTCTAAAAAGAATAGAGCCTGCACGGCTTGCGCACAAGTTCTGGTTATAGCAGGAAGATGAAAAAGGAGCCAGAAGTCTGTTGGGATATTAATACGGTACTTCTCGTTTGACGCCCTGCTGAGGCACGGGGAGGACGTTTCAAATTCATTTCATAACGCCCCCTGCTGGTATCCTTTCTCAACTACTGCAGATGCCTGATCCCGTTTGGGGGTGGGGGGTGCAGGGAGAGGGGAGCCCTTAGTCCACACCAACCTCCTTTCCTCATTTTACATATGGGGAAACTAATGCCAGAAAGAAAAACAGGATTTACTCAAGGTTGGCATTTACTCAAAGTCTGTGTTAAGGTAAGAACTAGTCTCTCTGTGGCTAGAACTTTTCTGTAGGACCCAAGAATGCCCAGCACATAGTAAGTGCCCCTGATTGGCAGTTTAGCATGAAATCTGGAAGCCCTGGTTTTGAATCCAAGCTCTGCCACTTAACAGCTGTCATGAGAAGGTAGTTTTCCCCGCCTCAGATTTCTCATCTGTAAAATAAGGGTAAAAAGACAAAGAGTAAAATGGGATTTTATAAGAATTCCTTCACACATCCATTCAAAAACTACTGAGTATCTGCCATATACCTTGCTGGGCACTTGGAATGTAACAATGCATAGGACACTGCAGTAACTGTTCTCTTTGAGGGTGGTAGTCTAGTGAGAAAATTAGATGACATATGTGAACGCACATATGTGAAATTCAATTGTTGGAAAAGAAAACATTTTCCCTTTGATTCTTCCCACTTTTTAAGTATCAGAAGGCTTGGGGCCTTGCCCCAGCTGTATCAGTCTAGGAATGTTGATGACTTGAAGAGATTAAGTTACTTGAAGGTCAAGACCACATAAATCTTTGTATTCTCCAGTGTGCCTGGCCCCAGGATGTGCTCAGTCAATATTTGTTTGGCTCCATGTATGCCCCAAATTCTGGCTCACTCTGCCTCCCGGCTGCCAGCAGATTGCTGTCCGTGGTACTGAAAAGCTAATTCCTGCTTCTCAATATGAGGCAGCGCAGGTGCTGAGGCAGAAAATGGAGCCCAGGGGAAGTGAGTAGAGAGGGGAAGAATGAGCCAACTTTTCACTGGCTAATAGTGACATCTTCATTTTGCCATATCTTGGAATTTAAAGCTGATGTTTCTTTTTCCAGCTGTCCCCACTTGCATTTCTTGCTAGCTGGAAACACTGCAGGGACAGGTGTTCTTAATAACCACACAGGGTGATAATCTCTACAATGCTGGGATGTACTGGGAGCCCATAGCCCTATAAAGTCCTATTTGAAAGTGTTGTTGAAAATTGGTGGGCCCCTTTTCCAGCTTATTCCTGGGCTAGGAAAAAGCATCAGTCATAGATGCCTCCCCCAGCTGATTTCATCCATGTCTATCACCCAAGAATGTGGGCAGATCTGAGTCAGAACTGGCTATGGGGAAACCAGAGAGGTAGGGCCTGAGATTCACAGTCTGGAGTTGGGTGAGTTCCAAGAGTTCATTTTGACCAGTATTTCATGTGATAATATGGTTGTTCATTCATTCATTCTATAAATATTTATTGAGTGCCTACCATGGTCTGGCACCATTATAGGAACTCCAGATACAGTCAGGTACAAGAAAGACAAGGTAACTGACTTCCCAGAACTTACATTCCAGTGGAGGAGACATAAAATAAACAAATGTACAAATGAGTGTGTAGTATAATTCCAGGCAAGAGGATAGATAATAATAGGAAATGCTCTCTTAGATAAGATGATTATGAGAGACCTCTTTAAGGAGTGATATTTGAACATAAATCTGAACTAATTGAAATAATGAGACATATAAATATTGGGGATAGGCAGTGTTCCAGGCAGAGGGCACAAGAAGACCAAAAAGATGTGGGAAGAAGAGAGCATGTCCAAGGAACGGCAAAGAGGCCAATGCAGATGGAGCAGATTTATCAAAGAGGACATTAGAAAAGTATGGGTAAATACACAGAGACCAGATCTGCGTCTTGAGGAGGACAAAACAAGATGCTCAGAATAGAAGAAACACTTACAAAATGACAGTGACTGCTGCACCTGCCATGGATAAACCACAATAGTCTGGATGCCACCAGGGACACAAGGATAATTAGAGCTCCTGATTTATAGATCTCACCATGTCTAAAGATCTAATTAATGGAGGCTAGTGGGAGTTAGTGATGTACTATTTATTCAGCCAACATTTTCTGGGTACCTACTATGTACCCAAAGATCATTGTTTTGTTTTGTTTTGTTTTTTTCACAGAACGTCCAGACTGAGTTTATCACAGAGTTGGTTATGTAAGAAAAACATTTTAATAAGGAAAAACATGACATTTTGTTCTTCTTAAAATAACAAGGACTTCTAATATCACAGCTTTGGTTTTGCTTCAATAATACAATTCCTTGTATTTTATCGTTACTGTTTGGGAATTTTTTTTTTAACATCTTTATTGGATTATAATTGCTTTACAACGGTGTGTTAGTTTCTGCTTTATAACAAAGTGAATCAGTTATACATATACATATGTCCCCATATCTCTTCCCTCTTGCATCTCCCTCCCTCCTACCCTCCCTATCCCACCACTCTAGGTGGTCACAAAGCACCGAGCTGATCTCCCCAAAGATCATTGTTTAATACTAGTCTTTGCTCTAGGAGCTGAGAAGAGGGAAGGAGTCAATTGATGGAACCAGAATGTTTAAAGGCAAGTAAGAAGCTCCAGATAGCAGAAGCTCAGGCAAAGCCACTTGCTCTGATTTCTATCTGCTCTCCAATAGGGCCTCTTGAGAGACAGCAACAACACTGGTCTAGAGTAGGCTGCACCTTAGAAATAGGTACTTTAGAAAAGCACGCCCACCACTGAGGTTCAGTAACAGGAGTGAAGCATTGTGGGCTGCTTTCTGCCAGACGGCACAGGGAAAGGAATGCACATTCCAGGCATCTTTGCTAAGAATAGGAAGTCGTTGGAATTTCCTTATCATCCCCATAAGAAGACTACCAAGTCCCCAGCAAAATCCTGCCAGACGAGGAGAGTCCCTCCCTCACTGGTCCTAGGTTGCAAGGAATTTTATACCCCCGGCCTTGTTGCTGCACAATCATCAGCATCTTTGAGATTTTGGCAGAATAATGTTTATTCATCTGGCAAATGAGAAACTAAAGCTTGGAAAGTTTAAGCAACTTACACCGGGTCACAGAGTGCTTAAGAGATCAAATAGGACTCAGTCCCAAATCTGTCTGACCCCAAAGCCACTTGCAGTACAATTTTTTCTTGGATCTCAAACATAAAGTTCATGTTTGACTTTTTAAAAAATGACCAATCCCCCGCAGAGCTAACTTTGATCATGGTAGTGCCTGATATCTCTGCTTCTTCCACGGCACAGTCTTATTTTTAATCTCTCTTAATCCTCCCAACAATGTTGGAAGGTAGCAGCGATAAGAATACTAGCAAGCACTTATTGAACACTGAGTCTGTAATAGGCGCTGTCCTAAGCATTTTACATGTATTATTTTATACTTGCAAAAACCCTGTGAGGTAAGTGTCATTATTATTCCTATTTCAAAGGTAAGAAAATTAAAGCCCGGAGAGATTAAGTAATTTGCCAAAGATCACACAGCTAGTCAGGGGCCGAGCCAGGCAGTCTGACTCTGGAGCCCTTGCTCTTAATCACTGTACTTTGTTGACAAAGTAGCTGTTACTCAGAGAGGTACGCTACATAGTCCAGAAATGGTGATCAGACTCGAGCCCAGGATTAAACCCCAGGATGTTTCCACTACTCCACACTGTTTTTCTCAATGGTAAAGCAGAAGAAAGGAGAGAAGCTGTTTTGAGACACCTCCATAGAGGCACACAGTGATTTAACACTGCCAAAGAGCCCTGTGGGGATTTTACTTAAATGATGATCTGCACTGCACTACTGTCTGATATTCCCTCCCACTTACTTTTCTCAAATGTGGAAACTGCATTTCTCCATGCACCCTCCCTGGCACGTAAATGCTTCACCAAGGGAGCTGAACTTTTCTGTACGGATTTGGGGTGTTCAGAAAGCTCTGTTCTTTTTTTTTTTAATAAATTTATTTACTTATTTATTTATTTTTGGCCGCACTGGGTCTTCGTTGCTGCACGCGGGCTTTCTCCAGTTGCGGAGAGCAAGGGCTATTCTTCCTTGCGGTGCGAGAGCTTCTCACTGCGGTGGCTTCTCTTGTTGCAGAGCATGGGCTCTAGGCGCGCAGGCTTCAGTAGTTGTGGTGCAAGGGCTTAGTTGCTCCATGACGTGGGATCTTCCCACACCAGGGCTCAAACCTGTGTCCCCTGCACCGGCAGGCGGATTCTTAACCACTGTGCCATCAGGGAAGCCCAAAAGCTCCGTTCTTAAATGCCATTATTCCAGGGACTTGTAAGGATGACTCAGAGAGGGAGAGGATATAATGGAAAATTAATTATTTTATCTGAGCTGGATCCTAGGCTGAAGACTAGGAATTAGACTGATAAAGGCCCTTCTACAAGGGCTGTGGGGAGCCTTGAGCTGTTGCTGATTCAAAGGGAAGTCAGAAACAGGGCCTCCCAGCTGCCCTTCCTGCAACTTTCAATATTCCTGGATGTGCCACAGAACGGGGGGAGTGAGGTGTGCATCAGAGGGTTTATTTGCACGTGTGCTGCTGTGGTTACTCTGTGTGTGTGTCTGTGTGTGTATGAAAGAGAGAGAGAGAGTGTGTGTCTGGAAGTGCTGGCTGGTGAAAACAGTCTGTGTACGTGGTTATGTTAGTTTGTGTGTCTAAATATCTGTCCGTTCCTATCCGTGTGTGTGTGTGTACATCAGTGTGTGTTTGGTGTGACTCTATGCGTGTGGGCCTGAGGATACTTGTGGGTCTCTGGGTGTATATTTCTGAGGACCTTTATGAGGGGAGGAATCTCGATGTTTAGTTGGAAAATGATAAGTGTTGGTGGGCTAGGATGATGCAAGCAGTTACAGGGCAGGTATTTTGATGCTGCTGTGATGTAGGAGAAGAAAAAGAAATGAAGGTTAAACCACTTAAAACCTTTAAAATTTTTTCTATTGAGCTAGGGAAGATTATCTACTATTAATAATAATAATAGCAGTTTATAAATGAACAATAGTATTGTAGAACTATAGTCATACTAGCTCCATTAGAGAGTACTTACTCTGTGTCCTCTTACATACATTAGCTGCATTCTCATCACAACTCTGTGCTACCACTATGCCCTGGCTCATAGAAGAGGCAGCTGGGCTCAAGTAACTTGCCTGGGGCCGTGCAGCCGGGAGGAGCAGAGCCAGGAAGAGAGCTCCGGTCTGTCTGACTCCAGAGGCTGAGCTTTTCCCACCTGCCTCAGCTCCAGTCAAGCCCCAGCCCTGGCAGGGTGAGCCCCAGAATGTGAAGCAGAGCAATGTGGTGGTAACAGCTGAGTTCTAGGCCCAGCTGGCCCTTCCGTGGTTGAGCAGCCTTAAGACAGTAGCTCCTCCTCTCTGGACCTCAGTATCCCCATCCCTAAAATCACAGTTTGGATTCATTAGTCTGGTGGGTTCTACCCGCTCTGACTGTGTGGGCCACGGGGCAGCAATTCTGTGGGCGGCTCCCACGCCACCTGGGGAGTATTGACCTGGAAAAAGGTTCAAGGCAGGGGGTGTGGGGCAGGGGAGGTGGGGGCAGGGGGTGGAAGAGATGTGTGTCCGTCCGGCCTATGGCACTTTTCTTCTTTCCTTCCTCTATGTGGCGGGCGTGCCTGCTTGGTCCTCAGCTCCCAATCCCACCTCCTTCTGCTTCTTTATCGTGTACCTTCCTAGACTGCAGAGGTGAAAACTATTTTCCCTAGACTCCTGTGTTGCTAGGGTTCTGCGTGCAAATTAACGTTCTGCCAATAGCTAGACTTGTGTGCAACCGACGTGATGGAATGAAATGGAGGCCGTCTTGCTGCTGCTTTGGCCGCTTCGTCCAGGCAGAGTAGTCATGGGGGTGTGGGGGTCCTGCAACAGCATCTCAGGGCCCAGTGCCTACCCCCGGGAGTGCTGAGAGGCTGTAGTGGTGGCTCCCTGGCCCCAGCTTCCAGACCCCTGGGTCATAAGGTGGTGGTCGGTTCGTGAACGCGCGACAGGCAGGGATTGCGTCCTGTTGGCCTGCTTTCTGGTTGTGTGGCTGGAGGCCATGCAGTGCTCTGGAAGTGCTCCTGGAGGCCCAGTCTACTCCTCCAGCAGTTCCATACCCACCTCTCCCCCAGCCAACACCTATTAAAGTTTCCCAATTCCCTATGTTGAATCTCTTTTTGCTTATAAAAGCCAGGGATGTCTCCTGCTTCTGCACTGAACCTGACCCACCACCACGGCACACTCCTACCCAGTCTCCCAAACCCAGCCTCGGTCTCCAGCTCCAGGATGATTTCCCTGATCCACCAGGCTGACTTGGGAACCTGTCCTCTGTGATTCCACAGTCACCCTTATCTCAGACTTTCCTACGCGCTGCTGAAATTACCTGTTTACTTTCTGTCACATCCCCTCCGGACTGTGACCCCCGGAGACAGGGACTGGGTCTTCTCAGCCATGCATCTCAGTGTTGAGCAGAGAACCTGGCCTCTGGCAGCTACTCTGGGAGCGTTTTGTGGAATGAATGCAGAAAAGGTAGCAACCTGTCAGTTCAAGAGGATTTAGGAGAAACTGTGAGATTCATAGATTTAGAAGAAAAGCAATTTAACCTTCCTTTTTGGCAAAAAGAAACTCCCTTCTTAAGAGCTGTTATTGGGAACCATGTGTCTGGTGGAGCTTGTGGGTGATGAGGGGCAGCTCTCAGATCAAGGGTCTCATTTCAGGTCTAATATCTGGGATCCCCTGGTGGACCTCTCCTCCTGCTGGTGCCCAGGCTTCTCTGGAGGAATTTCAGAACTGATGGTTTTGCGGAGGCAGCTTGATGAGGGAAGACAGCTCTGGCTTTTGAGGCAGACAGTCCTGGCTCTACCACTTACTCGCTGTGTGACCTCAGGCAAGTGACTGCACTGCCCTGAGCTCAGTTCTCCATTTGCAAAGTGGAGTTAATGACACCTACGTCATAGGGTTGTTGTGAGGGATAAATGAGGTGTTTTAGGGAAAGTACAATACCTAGCACCCAGCAGGCACGTGATATATGGTGGCTGTGATAAGGTTTCAGGGATTTGAGATTTAAGGCTTTTCCCTTTTTCATTTGGGCAGGAACATTTCCCACCGCTGACCTCTCGTTGCACTGTGGCTGAGGTCAAGAGGGGGCCCCGTGTGTGGTCGTGAACGTGAGGCCTGTAGTTCAGGACTCAGAACACAGTAAACAGGCGTCCATTCTTGCCAAATGCTGGTTGGATTCTGGTTCAGGACCTGTTCCCAGGTGGCTGGAAGTGACAGAGGAGCATCATGGGGCATGTGACACAGCAGAGAGGGGCTCACACTTTGGAGTGAGACAGACCTCGGTGCAAGTCCTGGCTTCACCCCTAACGTGCTGTGCTATGTGGGAGCTCACTTCACCTCACTGGGCCTCAGTTTCTTCACCTGCAAAGTGGAACTTACACTGCTTCCCTCAGAGGGCTGCTGAGAGCTTATTAAAGATCATTTGTACCTGTTCCTGGCATCATGCCTGGCACAGCGAATAATGGCATTTACGCATGTGTTGCTCTTGGGCATCAGTGAGGTAGGAGTTCACAGCGTGGGCTGTGGCATCAGATTAACTTGAGCTTGGGTTCTTTTCCATTTGAGGGCTGTGTGCCCTTAGCTGAGTCACTGCATCTCTGAGTGCAGTGTTTTCCTCTGACGGAAGAAGGCAATAACACACCCACCATGGGGGTTTGCTATTAGGATGAGATGACGTAACACATGGAGGCGACTCAGCAGGGTGAGGGGCGTCAAGCAGATGTGCGACAGCTATTAGCCACAGTGATGAAGTTCTGCTGCCAGCCGAGGCGAAACAGGAGAGAATGGGAGGTTTGGCCCGTTGGGAAAGGGAAGTTCTCTCCAATCCCAGTTCATCAGCTCAGCTGTTGGTATCTGTCTGCACTCTTGGCTGAGAAAAGGAAACACAGCTTTCCCTCTGCCTTTTCATTGCTACTGGAGAGCTTTTCTCCACCAGGAAAACAGGCGCCTGCTTCCCCAAGGCCTTTCCTGCCCCCTCCATCTTCACCATTTTTAAGTGTAAAATTTGGTATCATTAAGTACATTCATAATGCTGTGCAGCCATCGTCGGTCTCCATTTCCAGAACTTTTTCATCATCCCAAACAAAAACTCTGCCGTTTAAGCAATAACTCACTATTTCTACTTCCTCCCAGCCCGTAGTAAGTTATTTTCTACTTTCTGTCACTATGAATTTGACATAATGTTTCGAGGTTCATCCATGTTGTAGCAAGTGTCAGAACTTTATTCCTTTTTATGGCTGAATAATCGTCCATTGTATGTAGAGTACATTTTGTTTATCCATTTATCTGTTGACAGACGCTGGTTTGTTTTACTCTTTTGGCTATTGTGAATAATGCTGCTATGAACATTGTTGGACAAATATCTGCTAGAGTCCCTATTTTCAATTCTTTTGGGTATACACCTAGCTGCAGAATTGTTGGGCCATATGGTGGTTCTATATTTAACATTTTGAGGAACCACCCAACATTTTTTCCACAGCAGCTGTACCGTTTTACGTTCCCCATCACAATGTGCCTGCCCTCATAGTTTACCCTCCACCAGGGCATACAGGTGATAATCAGACAAACTGATGTATCATATCAGCCAGGGACAAATGCTGGGAAGATAAATAGAGCTGGGCAAGGGATCAGGACTGCTGGGGCAAAGGGTGGGCAGGGGGTCTGCTTGAGGAAGTGACATCTAAGCCAAAACCTAAATGAAGTGATGGACTGAACCGGAAGGCAAGGGGTGTTCCATATGGAAGGCACAGCACGTGCAAAGTCTCTGCAGTAGGAACGTGTTCAGTGCGTCTGAGGAGCAGCAGGGAGCCAGGGTGGCTGCAGAGCAGTGAGTGGGCAGGAAGCAGAGGTGGACAGAGAACCTGCAGGTGAGGGCTGTGGATCTTATTCCAAGCGGGATGAAAACCACTGGAGTGTTTTAAACAGGGGTGTAGTATAATCTGAGTTAACATTTTTGAAGGAACCTCTCTGGCTGCTGAGGCCACGGGGCTGGGGTAGTCATCCAGGAGAGAAGTGATGGGGACCAGCCCCGGGCGACGGAGCTGACTTGGATGTGGGGCCAGAGAAAGAGGGCGGTCAACGATGACTTCTCTTCAACTCTCCTTGCTGCCAGGCCTTTGCCTGAGCTGTTCCCTCTGCCCGGAATGCCCTTCCCTCCTTTTGCCTGGACAACTGCTACTCCCGCATCAGTTCACCTGGCTCTCACCTCCCTGACTCCGCTTCTCCCCAGGCCCCCACCGGGCTGAGTCGGGAGCCCTTCTTCTGTGTTCCCACAGTGATCCCAGTCTCCTCCCAGTCCTGTACTCGTCATAACTCTAGGAATGGCCTGTTACTACACCTGTACCCCAACCTGGACCGAGTATGAGAGAGAGCGAGAGGGAGAGAGAGGGAGAGACAGAGAGAGACAGAGAGAGAGAGACTGAGCATTGCTACATCTTAAGCACAGCTTCTGACTTCCTCTGTCCCATGGGGGCCACACACTGACGCGGCTCCCATAGCCAGCAGCTGGTGCAGGTCCTCTGAGAGCCGCACTGGGCACACTGCGGCGTGAAGACTGGAAGCTGAGCAGAGGCTGGGGACTAAATTCCTAAATTCCACTGGAATCGTCCCGAGTGAGCCACATCAGCTGCCCCACCTTCCAGTGCAGCAGGTGGTTAAAGGAAATACACAGATCTTTGTGAATCAGACGGAGCCAGGGTGGGGAGAAGCTGGGAAGCAATACAGCTCAGGTTGGGGCACAGGCTGGAGTCCATGGGCTCTGCCGTTTTCTAGCTGCACCACTTCGTGCCTTCACGCAGCCTCTGTCCCTTATCTGTAAAGCGGGGTGGGAACCGCATCTAATTGCAGGGTTGTTGGGAAAATCAGGTGTGTTAATAACTGTGAATGGTTGACAACAGGGCCTGGCATGTAGGGCGGCCTTAAGAAAAGCTGGTTTTACTTTTTCACTTGTCTATCTTCTGCCAAGTTCTTCCTTATTCCTCCCCAACAGAATGGTTTGAGGGCTGGTGGTTTCAAATACCTCCTTCTCTTCAGCCTTTACTTTTGGTTCACATCAAGATCTCAATCAGAGACGTGTGCCCTGAGGACATGGCAGATCTCAGGTTAGTCCTGACCCTGCATGAGGCGGGTGCTGTCCCCCTGTCTCCAGATGACTCGGGGGCTCAGGGAGGCCAGGAATCCACCAGTCACAACCAGGTAGTCAGCAGGGGCGTTGGGGTTCGAGCCCAAGTGAGCTTGTTCCAGTTCTGTGGTTTCCTATCCCACGTGCTGCCGCCGTGGGGCCTGCGACATGACAGAGCATCGCCAAGCCTGGAGGGGGTGAGCTTTGGGACGACCTCCTCTAGGACTAGGGGAGAAGGCTGTTCCTGGCCTTGTCCTGCGTGTGTGTAAAGGACGTTGCAGAAGGAAAGGAAAAGCAAGCGAACGAGCCATTTGCTCTTGCGGCTGACCATAGACTCGGGGGTGAAGGATATGAAACATTCATGACTTAAAGCAGGATCTTCTGCAGCATCTCTACACTTGCTGTTTTTACTTCTCTTTATGATGAATAATAGTCAAGAGAGGCCCTACGCCTCTATTCTTCCAGTGCCTGCTGGCTTCCAGGAATGGGTACCCCATATCTTAGGGCCTTTCTCTATTCGAGGTCAGTACCCAGGACATGTAGAGGTGGAGGGGAAGAGGCGGTGGACAGTAAGGACGACAGAGAGCCGCTGGGGTGAGGATTTGGCCTTGTGGGTAAAGAAGCTACCCCAGTTCCCAGATCCCCAGGTGGCAGCGAACATTCTCTAGCCAAGCCCTCTGGGTCGCCAGGAAGGGAGGTGGCCTGAGGTACGGCCAGGCACTCCCTGAACTGGGGCCACGGCCAGGTACTTGGGGTCGTTGCCTCTGCTTGTCAGACCCTACATGCTGCCTGGGGAATGGGACAAGGAAGGAAAGGGCGACGAGATCAGATCCCAAAGAGTCCTCTCTGGAAGGGAGGAGGGAGACCTCATCTCGAAGCTGGAGGGGGATGTGTGGGAGCAGAGCTCTGGGGCCCGAGGGGCTGGGTTCAACTCCTTCTCCCTCTCTGTGTGTCTGGGGCCTCCCTGAACTTCAGCTGCCTAATCGGTTTGAGGATGCATTGTGGTATGCACACCACCTGTTGCTTGCTGTGAGTATACAGTGAACCATGCAGAAGTGTCTGAAACATAGTAGCTGCCCAGTGAACGGCCCCTTGCATCATCCAGCTTGTAATGAACCAGGTGTAGAGAGAGGACGATGCCCCGGAGAAGCGTGGTGCATCAGAGCGGGAATGACGTTACTGATCATCGAGACCAATGGTCATGGAACACTCATCACGTGCTGTGTCGCACGTCCTCTTGTTTCAGCCTCACAAGATCTAGATACTGTTATCTCCATTTTATAGATAAGCAAACTGGAGCTGAGGCTGGAAACTTGTCTAGGGTCTCTCCCCTGGTGAGCGAGAGCTGGGAATCAAATCCACATCCTAAATGGTGTAGCCTCTGCTATACTGGGCAGGTGGAGGAACATTCCCAGAGAAGGAAGGGTGAGAGAGTGAGCAGGGTCAGATGAACCTGGGTTTAGATCCTCGCTTGGTGACTTACTTGCTGTGTGTCTTTGAACAAGTTTCTCAGCCCTCCAGCCTCTTTTTCCTCATCTGCAAAATGTGAATAATATTCACTACCTGGCCAGGTCATGGAGATTAAACCCAGCAAGGTTGGCTAACTGCCCGATGCAGCATAGATACCCACCAAATGGGCAGCCCCTGCCTGACTTGTGAAACAGCCATGCCGCCCACCATAAACTGCTTATCTGCTGTTGACTGAGGGGAGAAGCATGTTCTCTTCCAAACTCAGAGACCCCCCCTCTATGTTCTGGAAGGTATTTGTAGCCATGAAGAGTGCAGCCTTCAAGCTGCTGCTGGCATGGGGCCAAGGTGCACATGAGGGGGGTTTGCCTCCCCGCCTGGAGTGCGTGCAAACGCACATCGTGGCCCAGATTTTGAGGAGGATTTCATGATATTCGTTCTGTGTTGCCGCCAGAGAAAAGTAAACCGCAGCTCCTGGCTGCTGGGGAAGGGCTGTGCTTTTGCCAGTGCTGGTTGTGCCTGGCACCAGCTCAGGGATGTACGAGTCGACTGTCGGTTGCAGGCAAATGTACACACAAAAACATTCCAGCACACGCATGCACCAGCCATGCACGGAGCTGCCACAGCACACAACACAGGGCCACGCACGCCCCTGCTGGCTTCCTCTGCCTCTTGTCTTTCTTCTCACAGGACTCTCGCAGCCTCTGTCTCTGCATCTGTTTGTCGTGTGGCTTCTGAGTTTGTCTTGTGTCCTGGCTTCCTTCTCACTCTTCCTCTGACTGTCTCTCTGTTTCTACCTCTCTCTTTGGGCTTCCTCATCTCTGAGAGCTGACACTCTCCTTGTGTCTCTGTGTTTTTCTCTTTCTCCCCTGCTTTGTCTGTATCCCTCCCTGTCATCTGACACAGTCTCTCTCTGTTACTGATTCTCTCTGAACCTTTCTGTTTTGCTCTCTGTTTCTTTGACTCTCTCTCCGTCTGTGTCCATCTGTCTCTCTGTCTGTCTCTCTCTGACTCTCTCATCTCGTTCTGCCTCCATCTGTCTCTATGTCTAGTTGTCTGTCTGTTTATCTCTATCTCTGTCTGTCTGTCTCTCTCTCTGAGTCTCTCTCTGTGTCTCTAATTCTTCCTCACTCTGTCCTTCCCCACGTCTCTGTCTTTCTGTGACACTCTCCTGGAAATGCATCAAAGACTGAAGTGGCCGGATTTCAAGCGACAAACAGCACTACACCCAGAAACCACCCCCTCCCAGCGCGGCTGCCTGCCTCCTCCACACACCCGGTCACGAAGAGAAGCCTATTGTGTTGGGCCCAGGGAGTTCTGAGTTGAAGGGCCCAGGGGTCTGCGTCTCTGACTGCTCTGAGCTACTTTCCCATTGGCTCTGAGCAGCCTGTGCTGAGCAAGGACTGAGCGACAGGGGGAGGTTCTAGTCCATAAAAGGGGGGCTGAGGCACCAGAACTGCCATTCTAAGGGGCTTTGGCTGTGCTCACAGCCACCCCTTTGGCACCTCCTTCTGGACCAGAGTCAGGACCATCCTTGGGTCTTCCGGCCACCTGCAGCCACCACCCTCCCACCTGCTCGGCCAGAAGCTGTCCAGGGACAAAGGGGAGCACAGGTAATATCCAGAGGGTGTTGGAACCCTCTCTCTTGGTTTTATTTATTTTTCCTGATTTTCTGAACCTGGAGAGGGTGGGAGCTTGGGCTGGGGAATTTCCGGTTTGGGTCTGATTATCTGGCAGAGGTAGTAAGAGTTATGAGGCTAGTTTACAAAAGCCAGATCAGTTTGAGATGGACTGCTCTTTAGAATTCCCCTCTCCGTACAGCCCTGTCTTAAACAGATGGGTCGCTCCCTCCCAAGAGGACCACTCCTCGGTTTTGGCTGGTGCGGGGGAGGCGGTCTTCGCTCCCTGGCAGGCTGCCTCCCGATGGTGGTGTCCGTGCGAGAACGGGACGCCCTGGGTGGAAGAAGTGAGAGGTTTAGCTAATCAGAGTAATTTTAAAGGTCAGTGATTCTCGCTGGACTTAAGAACAAGAGCTTGGGGACATTAATGAGACGTCAGGGCTCTGGCATTTACCATGTATCATGTGCATCAAGGTACAGCCAGGTTCAGCCTTTTCATTCTTTTTGGATCGTGTTCAATTGCTGACAGGGTGCTGCCTTGAGTGGCTTCCTGTGATGTAATTTTACACAGAAATGAAGTTTGGGGTTGTTTTGCTGGGAGGGAACGGCGAGAGAGAGTGACAACATGCCAGGAGACCCAGGCTTAGCAGGATTTTTCTCGTCAATTTTACTTTGAGAGGACTTGTTGCTTTCATGTAAATTACAGTCAGAGGAGTCAAGGTTAAGCAGGGAGGAAACCCAGATGGGAAAGGCATTTTCTCACCGGTAAAGGTATCCGCATTCAAAGAAAGTATTATAGAATCTCAAAGTTTGATTTGCAAGAAAGGCTGGTGAGCTTCAGGGAAAAAAAGCCTAATGATGACTCCAAGTTTGAATAGTAAATTCTGTGACCTCGTACTTTTTCCTGGGTATCTTTTATCTAGAATCTCTCCAAACTTTACAAACATTCCTCACTAAGCCTCCAAGCTTCCCAAGGAAACGACCTCTTTGGGTTATTGGATCTGATTTCAGTTCCCCTCCCACAGACTGAAAGTCTTCATTAACGTCTTTCTTCCAAGGGTTGGGAAAATATACCAAGGCTTGTCTTTCTAATTTGACAGGCTTTCCAGTTAAGATCTGTTGCAAAACGTTTCCGAATGTCAATCTGCTTCTCTTTATTTTTCGCCCCTGCTCCCCCTCCCATCGCTGCACCTTCTATCTCTCTTCGCCTCACCGTCTCCCCCCAGTCCCACTCCACCTTGCCTTTTGTTCTATTTTTGCAGGTCATTTATCTCCAGGCTTTGAGATCTGCGTGGGGGAGCTGCTGCAGCAGCCCAAGCCGGGCGAGCTGTGTTGCTGGGGGAGGTTGCTGAAGGGATCTCAAGCCCTCGGCTTTGCCCCAGATGAGCTAGGGGGTGGCAGGCGAATCCCATGTTTCCGCTACAGCTGGAAGAGGGATACTTTAGAGTCTTCTTAGCAGTACCCGGCACGTTCTAGCAGAGTGGGCAAAGGGACCAGCTCTGGAACGGTTCGAGAAATTTGCCATCCCCTTAAGGCACGCGGAGAGGGGTTAGGAATTTTTCATACAACCTCTAAATGTGTGTCTCATAACACCTGAGATAGTGCTGGGTTCAGGTCCCTGGTCCCACCACTCATTTGCTGTGTGACTGGGGACAGTAGTGCTCCCTGAGCAATAAGGACAATAATATTCACCTCCTGAGGTTACTAGAGGTTCTCATGGGATACAGTAATATGCCTGGCATTTAGTAGGTACTCAGGAAATGCTAGTGTGACCGCTCAAGTTTTCACTGTCCAAAGTGGCAGAACTGGAGCCCTCCCCTTCCCCCAACCTATGATAGCATCCTTGATCATCCCACTCCATCATGCTGTGTGCTACGTCCAGGAAATATGATCTAATGTCTAACATTTCTGTTTGGGGGGCTGGCACTCCTCTCCCAACCCCACCCCCTTCTCTCCACACCAACAGAAGATTTTATGTCTTCAGCTGCCACCACAGGATGTTGAAGTCTCTTCTTGATCGATCCTTCCTAACTCCCCCGCCCACGGCCCAACTCTTGGGTCATTCTTGCACAATTATTGTATTTATTAGATGTCTTCCATCTTCTGAGTGGGATCAATAGTTGGTGGCTTGATTCCAACGCATGTCTGAGAAAGTGCAGTCAGCTAGCTGATTATCTCTCACCGTTTTCCCTCATCCCAGCCCATAAGTGTTGGTTAATCTCACTGGGTCCGACAAAGGGCTAAAACGATTTCACCGAGACAGAGCTGGCCATTGTGGCAGGCAGTAAACATTGCTGGAGACACCCAGGTAAGCCCAGGATCAGGCCCTGGAGATGGAGAGGTGTCCCTGGGTCCTCTGAAGTTAGACGTCATTAATCACTCCAGCCGGAGCTCAGATGGATGCTCCTGGCAGCAGGGTAAAGGCCCAAGGCCACGAGGTACATCTCCTGGCTCTGGAGTCCTCCCCCTGAATCCTTCCAGCCGTTCTCTTGGCCAGAGTGGTCACTGCAGGCTGCAGGCGTGTTCACCAGAGGGCAATGTGCCCATCGGCATTTGGCCCCTTGGCCTATTACTGGACAGTTCGATTTAACCTGACAAGAGGTTACAGAGCAGTTATTATGTGGTTGGGCCACTGGTCCACCAGCCACTAGAAACACAGGGCAGATCAGAGGGTCGTGGGAGGAGGGAATTGGTGTTTGTGAGTCACATAGTAGGTCAACCTCCTGATCAAGATCCACTTCCTCTCTGCCTTCTCTCCACCCCTCTTCTTTTCCCCCTCCTCCCTTTTCCCCTTCCTTATACCTTCTCCCTCTCATTCCCATCTCTGCTTCTCATCTGTATTTTCTTTTCCCACATGGGCTGTCATCTCACCCTCTGCTTTTCTAGGCGTCTTTATCTCTTTACTTTCCCTCTCACCCTCTCTCTCTCTCTCTCTCTCTCTGTCTTTTCACCTCCATCTCTCTGTCCACTGCTTTTCTCCCCATCTCTTAATTGCATCCCATAACAAAGGGTGGGAGTTCCATAGGAATCTTGCTCTCAAATAACATTCTTTCAAAAATACGCTTAATGGGGGCTTCCCTGGTGGCGCAGTGGTTGGGGGTCCGCCTGCCGATGCGGGGGACACGGGTTCATGCCCCGGTCCGGGAGGATCCCGCGTGCCGTGGAGCGGCTGGGCCCGTGAGCAATGGCCGCTGAGCCTGCGCGTCCGGAGCCTGTG
>NW_006792177.1:1047274-1050221 GCF_000442215.2 Lipotes vexillifer | reverse complement strand
CCAAAAAAAAAAAAAAAAAAAAAAAAAATACACTTAATGAACACCATGACCGTGAATTGCAGGGTGGTCTCCCCCGTCCCCCCAGATTGATAATCCATTCTTTGTTAATGACTCTAAAGGCCTAACAAAAACACTATTTTCCAGTTTGGGGGGACTCTGTTCGGCAGCCCACTGGAAACCCACAAAGGTGAACTTTATGTATTTTCCAGGGGGGTTTAAGTCCCAGAACAGTCTTGTCTTCAGGACTGTGAGCTGGAGTGGGGGGAGCCCAGTGCCTAGAGCTCAGGCTGGTTTGTGGAGAAGTCTCAGGCAGACCCTAAGCCTGCTCCCTGTGGCCCGGCCTCTTGGCCCAGTCATTTTGCTTTTCCAAGTCTCTGTTTCCCCATCGAGTAAATGGCTTAGTGCTCAGCCTACTGGATCCTCCTGAGGGGAGGAGGAAGCAGTCATTGAGATACAGGCCCGTCACTGTGCCCTAAACAAGGGCTGTGGAGGACTCAGAATCCCATCTCTGCCACACAGGTGCTCAGGGCCCTGGGGGGCTCTGTCACGTGGTCCCGACTCTTCCACCTGGAAGCTGCCCTGGAGGGTCCACGGAGGCCCCGGGCCTGGCATAGATCAGCAGCACAGCGCTTGCTGGGGTCACGGCTAGGGTGTGGGAGGTCCCAGTTCTGTCTCCATTTCCCTCCTGACTCATGATGTGACCTTAAACAAATGACTTCATTTCTACCCTTTCCCATTTCCTCTTCTATCAAATAGGGATAATCGTATGCGATAAAGTGCGCAGAGAGGTAATTGCGATGTTAAATCAAGCCATTATTATTCCATGCTGGGTTTTTAAATAGAGATGCTTGCCGCTCCTCGGAGCCCTCCAACTACAATGTAGAAATATCAAGAGGAGCTGAGAGGGCCAGCAGTCTTTTCCCTTTCAAGGAACTCTGGGCCCCTGGTGAAGAAAGGGTCTACAGTGTGTTGGCCTTTAAATGGTGCCGTCCAGGGGGGTCTTAAGGAACCACAGCCAGCCGGGAGGTGATACAAACCCATTGACAGATGAGAAGACTGAGGCTAGGAGAGGGGGCTGATCCCGCTCTGATTTCCCCAAGAAAATCAGCTTCCAAACTGTTAGAGTAATTAGAATGATAAAATGGTTATAAATGTAACAAAAGCAGGGGTCAGCAAACTTTTTCTCTAAAGGACCAGATAGTAAATATTTTGGGTGTTTTGGGCCCTGTGGTCCCCGTTTCAACACTCAGCTATGCTCTTGTCGCATGAAAGCAGCCAAGACACTATGTAAACAAAGGGACAGGTGTTGTATGAATCAGGGTTCTGCAGAGAAATAGAAACAATGGGATGTGTACATATAAAGATTGGATCTAAGGATTGGATCATGTGATTATGGAGGCTGGGGAGTCCAAAATGCTCTTTTCACCCTCCTCCCGCACCAGCCTCTCTCACTGGACTGTCACGATGTGCCTCTAGGTAGTGGCTGAGGAAACGCTTCCCAAACCTGCCTGTGGAGAGGTTTTTCTCTGGGGGGGGGGGCCTTAGGAGGCTCCTTCACCATAGGCCATGCAAGCCCCCTACTCTGGCAGCTCCCCGGGGTCTGTACACTGACTCACTGCCCCTGGAGCTCACCCAGCAGGCTCCCTTCCGGGTCCTACACAGAGATCAACAGCAAATTTCCTTTTCTCCTGGCTCCTGCCAAGTCAGGGACCATGAGCCAGCAGGGCTATCTCTCATGTACAACTTCCAAGCTAATCCCCACAGCAAAGGCGAAAACTCTCCCCGCTACCCACGCCGGGACTCATCTGACGTTGCTCAATAATTTGTTTATCCTACGCAAGGAAGGAAACAGGATGGCTTAGGAAAACTGCAGGGCTGATGTGTTAGAGACCGGGTAGATCCATTTGGAGGCCTAACTCTCCCACTTAACAAGCCAAGTGGACTTGAGCAAGCAACTTCTCCTCTCCCAGCCTCAGTCTTGTCCCTGTACAATGGGTATGAAAACATTCACCTCTGGGTGTCTGTTGTTGTGAGGGTTAGAATAATACGTGTAAAGCGGTAACGCACAGCCTGGCACGGAGGAGGCTCTGTTATTGGATTGATGTGACCATGGATACAGAGCTCTCAGCCCCAGCCTGCTGTAGGCCGTCCACACAGTTAATTCGTTCAACTTCTTTTGCTTCCCCTCTGTTGCAGGCCCTATATTATCACTCCTTTTTGCCTCTTTCTTTTCCCATCTCCTGTAGCCCAAGTAAGGTTGGAATGGAGCCTTCATGCTCCTGTCTGTTTCCTTCTCTCTGCCCACCCCCCGCCGCCCCAATGCCTTCCCTCTTTGTGTGTCTCCCCGCTTCTTCACGGCCCTCCCGCGCTTGCTCTCTCTCCTCTGCCTCTGTGGATCCACTTTAGTCTCTCTTCCTCGCTCTCTCCCTCTGCCTCTCGATGCTCTGTCTGTCTTTGACTGGTTTTCCCTTCCTCCCTGTCCCTCTCCCCCCACCACCCCCTTATTTCACTCCCTTGGTCTGGTTTCCCCCTCCCTCCTGTCTCCCCTTTCCTATCTGCCTCTTCTCTTTCCTCCCCTCACCCACTCCATGGTTTCATTAACATTTGCCAATTTCTTTAGCAGGTGTTCGTTTTAGATGCCCTGCAGACCTGTGAGATTTCTCTGGGGGCACAAAAGTATGAGCCAGAAAAATTCAAACGGGCTTCCTGAGAGGTCCAGGGTTGCCTGGTTATTCACTCAACACAGGCCTGTGGAGCTCTTGTTCCCCTTCTAACCTTGCATTCGGCACTAGGGACACCATTCGTTCAGTCATTCATTCATCAATCACTCAAACTTCCTTAGTTTTCCCATCACACTAGAATGAAATGCAAGCTCCACCTTGGCCTGCAAGGGCTGACACCATCCGGCCTCTGCCCACGTCTCCTCCCTTGTGCTCCCCCATCCCCC
>NW_006792177.1:1037673-1047264 GCF_000442215.2 Lipotes vexillifer | reverse complement strand
CTCTTTCACCTCAGGGACTCTGCACTTACAAAGTCCAAGCTGTCAGGAGACTCAGAAAGAGGCAATTATGTGATAGACAGAGAGCTGTGAGCACTCAAAAGGGGACCCTAATCCAGACAGGATTCCTGAAGGAGGCCAACGAGACTGAGTTTTGAAGAACAATGAGGGTTAGCCAGGTCAGAGGTAGAGATGGGCAACATGAGAAAGGAGCTCCATGTGCCAAAGTTTGGGCCAATGGGGCACAGGGGGCATTTGTTGTAGAACTGCAGGTGGTTTGGTCAGGTCCAGGTCAGACGGAGCTCACATCCAGTCTGGGTGCTGTGCCTTTGCTGGGATTCCTTGTTCAGATGATGTAACCTCTCTGTGCCTCCATTTCCTCACTGCAGAATGGGGAGAATATCAGTCCCAGCCTTTGGGGGTTGCTACGAGGACCCCCTACATTGAGATATGAACAGGTCTCAGCACAGGGCCATGCACACAGTGAGCCAGGTCTATGGCAGCTCTCCTTGGCAGGAAAGCCCTGGAGGGCCTGGCTTGGGGGGATGGAGAACTCGGACGCAGGGCAGGGTGCAATCACACTGTCATTCAGAACTGTCCTCTGGCTGCTGTGTGGAGGGTGTCTCAGGGGCAAAATTGGAGGTGGCTCTGGAGCCAGGAGGGAGGAGCTGGAGGCTGGGGAGGGGGTGCATTGAAGGGACTGGGGCTGTACCGGATGGTTAGGAAGGTGGGCTTCGGGGCTCTGGAGCCAGACTGCCCGGGGGCAAATCCCAGCTTTGCTGCTTACTAGCTCTAGAGTCTTTGCAGGTGTCTTATCTCAGTTTCCTCATCTGTGAAGTGGGCATGACAACAGTACCACTCCACACAGTTGCTGTGCGTATAAATGAGTTCGTTCATGAGAATCACGCAGAACAGCCTGAGTGCTCACCAACCATCAGATCAGCTAGAACTATCATTATTAAATATAAAGGAAATGGATGAAAAGAAAGGATGCTGACACTGTATTTGCCTGGGACAACGAGATCTCAAATCGAGCTTCCTACCATAGCAGCCAAGCTGGGCGGGAAGCTTTAGGCCAGGAGTTAGAGGGTGGAGATGCTGCCTCTCCCCAGTGGATGAGCAAGACCTTGCTAATCTTGTACCAGGCCAGCCCAGCCATCGCTGCTAGGAGAGAAAACATGAGCTGCCGGCTTTGTATCTGCACATAAATGGCACAGCTCACTGGCCTGGAACCCAAATCCGCTCAGCAGTTGATAGAGCGTGAGAGAAACTTGAGGAAGGAGAGAGGCGTGGGATGGACACAGGTCCAGCTCCCCGAGGTTTCTTCTCTGAGCTTCTCTGCTTAGGGGAGCAGACCTAGCCCAGCCTCAAGAGAGGCAGAAGAGCCTTTAATTGCTGTGTGACCTCAGGAGATTCACCAGTCCTCTCTGAGCACCAGCTTTCTCATCTACCAAGTGGGGATAATGATGCCCACCCCTCACAGATGGCAGGTGGGTTGAGAATAATATACAAGTAACAGCTCTGTGCATGGGGCCTTCTGGGCCTCACGGAGGGTTCAGCTGCTAGTGAATCAAAGTGGTTCTAGAAATTGTAGTCATTTATGGGCATATGTGTGGGGAGTCAAACAGAATGTGCCTGCACACCAGCTTCACCACTCACGGGGCGGGGCATGGGGAATTCACTGAACCCAAAGTGCCCTCCTCAATGGGGAGGAATGAATGAGATGACAGACACAGGGGGTCAGTCAAGGCCTGAAGCACAGTAGGGGCTCCATCAATGGTGGCTGGGCTCCTCGTCAGGCATGCTTTGGAGGGGAACCTACTGTGTGCTCTGAGACTAGCTCTGGGCTATGGCATGGTGCCCTGGGGCCATGGGTGGAGTCTTCTAACCCCCCGCATCACCTGAAGAAACAGGGCAGTGTGCAGGAAGGGGAACTAGGAGAGGGGAGGGAGGACAGCCGTACCTGAGAGCAGCGACGGAGCCTGCAGACTACAGGGACCAGGGTGGGAAGAGAGTGGCAGCCATGCCCGGGGTGCTGTCTCGGGGAAACTGCCCATTTTCACTTGGGAGTTCTTCACTGTGCCCCCATTTGACAGCTTTGCATCTTGATATTTGGATTATAAGGAGCTAGCTATGAAAGGGACAGCTTTAATAGACTCTTTGTGAAACATTAATTCATCTGCCTAGGATTTATTGAGTGCCTACTATATGCTGGTCAGGTTTGTGGGTGCTGGTTACAGTGGGACTATGCCAGTTAGGGTCTGTGCCCACAGGGAGCTAATATTCTAGTGAGGAGACGATAATAAACAACAACAACGACAAGCATCAAATGGTAGGACAGTCTGAGATGGTGAGTGTTCCGATGCAAACAAAGCACAGGGATGCGAGAGAGACCCAGTAAGCTGTGCTAAACGCAGGGGTTAGCAAATGTCTCCCTGGTGATGTGACACTGAATTCATTCAGTTACAAGAAGGAGTGAGCCATGTAGAAATCTGAGGCCACAGTACCACAGATGGAGAAACAGGAAGTGCAAAGGTCCTGAGGTAGGGGCAAACCTGGCCTGTTTGAGGAACACAGAGAAAGTATTTCAGAGATGAAAACAAGACACAGCTCCTGCCTTCATGGAACCAAAGTCTGAAGACTCACATAGGTAATTACCAAGTAGTGGACTATTTTAATGGAGGAGGCACTAGTTTCTGGGATAATACCAAGGGGGAACATCACTTCCAGCCTAGGAGATCAGGGAAAGCTGCCTGGAGGAGGTGATATCTACTCTAGGACCTAAAAAATAGGTGACAGAAGAGGAGAGCAGGGTTTTCCAGGAAGAGGGACTAGCATGCAAAGGGCCAGAGGTGGGACAGGCGCTGATCCATTCATTAGGGGAATTACAGGTAGCTGGATGTGGTCGGAACCCAGAGCTGAAGACTTGGGTGTAGGGATGGAATTGAGGGTGTCCCTGACATTTAGGAGAAGGGCCAGACCTGACCCAGCCCAATGGGTCTGATCCCAGCATTGATATGCTGAGAAAGGCATTTCAAGGTGGGCAGGAGGGACCAGAGAAGGAGCTGGAGGCAGGGGGCCAGCATGGAGACAGGTGAAGGTGGAGCTATGGCCGGGGTAAGGAGAAGTGCTGGGGTGGGAAAGGTCCACAGCAGAAAGGACTGAGCTGGGGACAGCCTGGGGAGCAGGGGAAAAGGGAAGGGGATGGAAACCTCAGAGAACACAGAAAAGCAGATAGCCACGTGTCTACTGGCTGGTGCATGGTCAGAGTGGGTTTTGATGCCTGACAGATCTTTGTCTACTTCCTAGCTGTGGCAGCAATCACTTCCCCTCTCTGAGCCTCAACTTTCCCATCTGTTTAATAGCACAACCCACATTAAGAGTTGTTGTGCAGATTGAATGTGAACACGTAGGGAAGCTCCTAGCACATTGCAGGCACTCAGCATGTGTTATTTCCCTTCCTTGGCCGTTGGCCTTGGGTACCCACTGCTCCTCCCTGGACCTCTGTTGTCTTGACTGTCCCACTGGAACAAGAACGATTGCCTTGCAGTGCAGCGCTGCCAGCAGGAGCTGGCTTTGCAGGCTCAGGACACACCCCACAGAGTAGGCAATCACAGATTTCATTTCCTCTTTCTCCCTCTCCAGCAGGAAGAGCCAAGACAGAATGGCGTGGCAGGGGCTGGTGCTGGCTGCCTGCCTCCTTGCGCTCCCCTCCGCCACAGCAGACTGCCTGTCCCGGTGCTCCTTGTGTGTTGTGAAGACCCAGGATGGGCCCAAACCCATCAACCCCCTGGTGAGTTTCAGGGACTCCTGTGAGTTTCCACAGATGGAAGGGACCATCTGTGTGTGGAGCCCAGAGAGGGAATGTAGCAGGCCTGGGAAGCTGTGAGCCTGTCCTGTAGACTCATCCCACCTGTGCAAGGCATGTCCTGCCACGGTCAGCCTGGGTGCCAGGGACTTTGTTTTCCAGCCCCCTGTCCCCACCCCAGATCTTACCACCATGGGTTCACTCAGGTTTGGGACCAAAGCTCAGGTTTCCAGGGAACCTGTTGCCTGGTAACAAGGAGTGTCATTTATGAGGTGGTGCTGACTTTGGGAGTCAGCAGCCCTAGATGAACTTTTCAGAGCTTCTCACCACCAGGCTGATAGGCACCTCCGGATCTAGTCACTCGCAGGGAAGGAGCTCTTTTCACCACCCCTAGATGCCAGGGTCTGGTTGTCAGGATCCAAGCCTGACTCCTCTCCTGGAGCTTTAGCATCTCTTGGCTGGCCTTGCTGGCTTTACTGTGAGTCAAACTTCTCCCTGTGCCTCTCCCATGACAGCAGACAAGCTAGAGTAGAGGTACAAGGGTCTGGAGGACAGAATGTGAGCTTTGGTTCTGCCAATTTCTAGTTCCATGACCCTGGAACCCCCTCTCTGAGCCTTAGTTTCCTCGTCTGCAAAATGGGGGTGATTCCATGAACTGAGGATGCAAAATATTGAATATACAATTCTAGCCACTCTTTACTAGGATGCATACAGTGCACCAGGTGCTGCCCATATACGATCTCAAAAGAGCCCAGTGGCTAAACATGATGATTCATGGCATTAGAACCTGGGTCCAAGTTCCAGTACTGTCTAGTATTGTCATTGTGGTCATTGTTATCATTATCATCATCATCACGTTGAACTCCTCCCTACTGCTATGAAGTAGATACTATCATCCCTCTAGGTTTGATGAACCCTTAAACATCCCCTCATATGTGTTCTTTCCACCATTCTGTATTGCTTCTGATCCCCTCTATAAGGTGTTTGCAGCATGCTTCACACCTAGGAAAGGTTGGGAGAACCAACTATTCCCTCTGGAGTCAGAAGTGGAAGATTATGGATGAGCACAGCAGAGTGCTATGGGAAGATCTTATCTCCAGTTTTGGCAATGTCACCTGTAGCTATGTGCCCTTGGGAAAGCTGTTTCACCTCTCCACATCTGTTTCTTCATCCTCCACATGAGCACAAAGTCACCTACCTCTATGTACCACTGGGAGCATTAAAGTGGGCAGCCCAGGGCTTAGTAATGGTTTTTTAATTTTCTCAGACCTGGACAGGGGACTCTCTGGGGCAGGGGCTTGTAGTTTGACAGTTTGATGGTGGTGGTATTACCACTGTGGTCTTTTGGGGTCTTTTTCAGATTTGCTTCCTGGAATGCCAGGCCACCCTGCAGTCCGCTGAGGAGTGGGAGAGGTGCCAGGGCCTTCTGTCTTCCCTCACTCCCTTCACCCTCGGGCTTAATGGCAAGGGAGACTTGGAGAGCAAGGCAGCTTTGGAAGAGCCCTATAGTGAGCTGGCGAAGCATGCGGGGCCCTCCTGGAAGGAGCTGGAGAAAAACAGGCTCCTTCTCAGAACCCCAGCAGAGGAGAATGATCTGAGCAGCAGCCTGGCGGAGAAGCTCAGGGGTCTCTCTGGCAGGTTGGGGGAGGAAGCAGAGTCTGAGCTGACTGGGGGGGCCCAGCCGAACGATGGTGCCATGGAGGCTGGAACACTGGATTCCGATGAGGAGGACCCCAAGGAGCAGGTCAAACGTTACGGGGGCTTTTTGCGCAAATACCCCAAAAGGAGCTCAGAGGTGGCTGGAGATGGGGATAAGGTGGGCCATGAGGACCTGTACAAGCGCTATGGGGGATTCTTACGACGCATCCGTCCCAAGCTCAAGTGGGACAACCAGAAGCGCTATGGCGGTTTTCTCCGGCGCCAGTTCAAGGTGGTTACTCGGTCTCAGGAAGACCCCAATGCCTATTACGAAGAGCTTTTTGATGTGTAAACACCTCTCCATCGTGGAGTTGAGTCAGGAGCTTCCCGTAATGCCCTTCCAGATTGGAGTGAACGCATTCATCTGCCCCTATAGCTCCCATCCCTACGCTCAGTTCAGCATTGTCTATAAGACATCCAAACCTAGCCTGCCTCTCTTCTGCCTGGGTGCAGTGTTTGTCTGAGTCAGTGAGGCGGGAGGATGGAGGTTCCCCTCTCCAATAGGCTTATCGCTTGGCTCCGACCCTACAACTCTAAAACTACCACCAGCAGCAGCTTTTGGTATCAATCCCATTCATGTGACCCCCCCAACTCCAGGAATCCGGACTGACCTCTTGATCTCTCTGGAACTATGATCAGACGTTCTGATCAATGCCCCTCTCAGAAGAAAAATGAGCATTCCCCCACTCATGCAGATATATTCATTTATATAGTATATGCATGTATCATAAAACATACAAAAGGTAGAAATTTAAAACAAGATAGGTAAATAAAAATCCTGACATTTTATTCTCAGATCTCAAAATATCTCCCTACAATGGAGACCATGCTTTAGGTAAAAAGCTTAAACATTGCCTTTTATTGGAGCAGGTATTCCTACACTAGAGAGTTCGGGCTCCCAGTGGGTTAAATGTTCAGTCATTGTGCTCTGAGTTCACATTGTTTAGAAACACACCTTTTCAGAACCCAGTTCCTGAACTCCAGTCCATCTTGGTACGCTGGACAGCGTCCAACTTCTCACAGGAGAGGAAGGGAGTGAAAATCCCTTTCCGAAAATGTTAATGAGAGCAGCTTGCCTTCTGAATGCTGAAATGATCAAGGGGGGGAGCGAGGCAAACCAATTTGTTCTGTGCAACAGACTCAAAATGTGGACCAGTTCCCTCATCCCTCATTAAACAAATTAAACTGATCGGTATCACACTCCAACCCCAGGATGAACCGACGCTGAGTCAAGTTGATGAGGTTAAGCACAGCCATGTTCTTGAGTAGCTGAATCAGCCTCCAAGAGTCCAAGCCATCTGGACAAACATATGCATTGGGCCTTGGGTAAGGGAATCCAGAAGCAACAGCTAGAAAGAGGAAGAGGCCCTCTTTAGCTCCCATGGTGATTCTTTCCTCTTAATGCCTTAGAATAAAACTAGAAAGAGAATGAAATGATTAAATGTTTGAGGACAAATGAGTTCCCTTGATCCAAATAACCCGGAAGCAGAGGCAGGGACCTTAATCTAAGTCCTCTTCTCTGTCTCTCTGCCTTTCTCTGTCTCTCAAATCTCTCAATCTCTCTCTCCCTCCCTCCCTCCCTCCCTTTCTCTCTTTTTCTCTCTTGTCCCCAGGCACTGTGGTTTGGTTTGTGGATCCAGGAAGCTGGTCTGGATGGGGAGGAAATGAACATGAGTTTGGTTATTTTGTATAAGATGCTACTGAGCACACCTCTTCATGCACAACCCTCACCTCTCATGAGGTTCTGAAATGTATAGGTTGTTTTCAAGTTACTTTGTGTGCTTTTCAACACCCCATTTTTGCAATTTACTTGGAATTTCCTTAGTCCTTAGCAAGCCTGTGTTATTTCCAACTCCTCCAGTTCAATAAATAAAAGAAAGACACTGATGTGTGTGTGTGTGTGTGTGTGTGTGTGTGTGTGTGTGCGCGCGCGCGCACGCGTGCACCTTAGTGCCCAAGAGTGATAAGACCTTTTGCAGAAAAGAGTGCTGGGGAATGAAAAAATATACATATACACATACACACACATTCAAGTCAGAAAACTAAATGTAGGATAACAGAAAGAGCACAAACTTAGGGTGCCGTAGCCCTAAAGTTTTTTGAAAAGTTGAAAATCTGTTTGACCTGGAGTAAGTCATTTGACCTCTCTGAGCCTTTGTTCCCTCCTCTGTAGAATAAAGATGAACAATACCAATTTTTTAAGGTGGCTGTGAGGGTTAGGTGTGATCAAATATGCAAAGCTCCTAGGACATAGTGAGCACTCAGTAAATGAGAGTTTTCTTTCTTACATTGTCTTAAGGAACAGTGACAAAGCTCAAGCATCCAGCAACACAGTGGGGAAAGGAAAGAGGGGTGCTGTCTCCTATGCTGGCTGTCCAGGCAGGAGGGACAAATGTTTCCAGACAAGGGGGAGTGTGCTAAGGATGAAGAATACTCTAGAGAATTGGTGGCACAGTGTCCTTTACTAAAATGACATCTTTCTTTAAATGGCATAGATGTCTTTAAGTAGAGCTAGAAGATTCAGTGGCTACAGACGTCATGGCTTCCACTTGGACACTGGCTTTCTTAGTGACGTCATAGAAAATACAGAGTCAGGGAGATCTCATTCATTCCCTCATTCATTCAACAAAGTAATTGAAAGCCTTTTGCCAGGTGCTGGAGGTACAGAAAAATAAGATGGATAAGGTCTCAGCACATATGGAATTTATAGCCTAGTGGGGGAGACAGAAAAAAAACAAGTAAACAAATATAAATATAAAATTTTAAATAAACTTAAATTTAAAATATTGGTAATTGTTGTAAAGGAAACAATTGGGATTTGGTAATAATGGATAACATGGGTAGGGGAGGAATCTCCCTAAGGTATTCAGGAAATCCTTCTCAAGGAATATTCCATCCTTGATAGTCATAGGATCATCAAGTTGGAAGGAACCTAAGGTTGGGATTATCTCCTCCAAGACCTACCCTGTGCCAAAATTGACACATTGATAAGAAATTTCAGTCTCTGCTCGAACACTTTCATTGACTTGGACTTTACAACATATTGCTACTCCTTAATGATTCCATACTGGAAAGTTCCATCTTTACCTTGGGTTAAAATCTAGGTTTCTGTCACTTTTACCCATTGGGTCCTGATCCTGCTGTCTGCTAGCCCAGGAGGTTCTCTAAGGAAGACTTTTCTATTACTTGCAAACAAATGTCTCCTAACCATCTCAAATAGGTTAAAGAAGCAAAGGAAAACCAAAAAACAAATAAAGGGAATTTGTTGGCTCACACACAAGAAAGAGACAGGATCTTTACCTTCAGGCAGAGCTTGATACAGGGGCTCAATAAGGACACCAGCACCTCTACTCTCCTCTGTGTTGGACATGCTTTTAAGATGGCTGACAGCAGCTCCGGGCTATACCAGGCAGGTTCCAGTCTAGCACGCGATTCTCACAGCAAATCCCAGCTAGAGTTTCACTGGACCTCATGGGATCTAAATGGGTCAAATGTCCAATTCTAAGCTAATGCCCATCATTATGCACAGATGCTCTGATTGGTCAGAAGTGAACCACATGATCACCACCCGAGCCAGAGTTGGATTCAACCCAACTCAAAGGAGCTGGACGAGGAGTGGGAAAGGGGGTGCTTCTTGAGAGGAAAATTGGAGCATGGTTCCCAGTAGGGGAACGAATGAATGCCAGCCCACCAAACAGGATGGTCACCACCCTATTGAGTGAGGGTGGCTGGGTGGGGGCTAGGGAAAACTGCAGGGTGTGTACCAGGGGAATGTGGGCCTAGAGTAGCTAGATTTGATTTGTAAGACTGTAGAAATGTAGGTTGCAGTTTTTTTTCAATGTAGGCAAGTATTTTTTTTTTAAAGTACTGAGCAGAACAAACAATAATGTGCTCAGGATGAGACACATTACTCTCAGAGACCACTACTTTGCGACCTTTTTTTTTTTCTTTAACAAGAAACACTCCTCTCTTTGGTTTCAAAATTTTCTCCATATGCTATGGATTCTAGAATGCTATTCTTCTGGACTCCCTTTTTTGGATGAATTTCTCTTGGTCAAGGAGGGTTGTCCACATAAGGTGGAAAGAGT
>NW_006792177.1:1031595-1037605 GCF_000442215.2 Lipotes vexillifer | reverse complement strand
AAGAGTGTGGCCAGGGAGGGGTCACAGAGACCTGGGCTCAGATCCCACTTACCTGGGTGGCGTGGGAAAAGCCACTGTGCTTCACTGAGCCTCAGTTTCCAATCCGTCAAATGGGGAGAAAAATATTGACTTCTCTGAACAGAGGTGAGGAGTTAGTAATGTAAAGTCTGTGACACATCTGACACACAGGGGTGTGTGACACTTGTTGCTGCCCCCTCTTGAGGGGCGGTGCCTCTGATTATGTTATTCCAGATGTCACCTGAGCAAGGCGCACACCTTGCTCAGAAAGGACAAAATTCTCCTGGTGGTAAGAAAAGGACATTAAAATTTTTTTTTAAAAAATCAAGTCATAGCCTACCTGCTGTAAAGTGTACTTAATCTTAAGTGTGCAGCTCAGTGGATTCTTACATATGTACACACTCATGTGACCACCATTCAGATCGCAATATAGAACATTTCTAGCATCCCAGAGGGGTGATCTTTTTTTACGAGCTGTTTGTGACAATGGAGAGCAAGCCAGAGGAAGAATTGGAATAAAGACATCACAGGCCCTGTGGAGTTCTTGTTCTTTGTTTGTGTCACCAAGGCCACTGGGCAGTGATCACAGAACAGGCGTTGGTTAAGTGATGCCAACATCCCGGTAACCTTAAATGAGCGTGTTACTAATAAGCACCCAGTCTCCACGACAACGCTGTACGCCATCTCCAGTGAGGAAAGTCTTGTCATAATGATCATGACAATCCTCATGATCCCTCGCATTTGGATCACCCCTCCCCCGCCCCAACTCCAAGCCCTTCACACAATGAGCCCAGCGATGAGGCTTATTAATTAAAGGCCCAAAAGCTGAAGACAACAAAATCCCCAGGACAGTGTCAGGAACAATGGTGCCCTAACAGATGTTATTTCGGCATTTCTGATTCATGTGCTGGGTCCCTGTCGTCTCCCATTATAGCAGTGGAGATTGATAACAAAGATTTGTAATTACTCTTATAATATGTAAATTTGCACATGAGTTGCACTCCCACCCTATTTGTCTTGTCTCTAACTTAAGCCAAGCCCCATTATTCTTTGTCCCCGGGGCTGCCCTCCTCCTTAATCACCTTTGAGTTTTGCCATCTGAAAATACCCTCCTGTCTCACTCTTAACTCCCCACTACCCCAGGGTGGCTCCTGAGGGACCTGCCATGGTGCTGAGAGACTCAGGAGCGCTCTCCTGTCACTGGTAAGATCCACGCGGCGTGTGAATTTGGAGAAGGAGCCCTGGGCTGAGAGTCTGGGGACCTGGGGTCTGAGTGTGGTCCCGGCTGTGCTAACTGGCTGTGGGAGATGGGTTTTGAATTCTCCAGGAAACAGATTTCTCATCTGTAAAACTATGTGGATGGTATCATCAGGGCTTTTGTCCTCTCGAGAACTGACACGTAATACCTGGCCCGCTTCAGGCACTGAGTCAATAACTGATGAGCAAAGCAAAGGACGCTTAGCTTCCTTATCTGAAAATGGGAGTGATGAGTCCTACCCTGGCAGGTAGTGGCGGGGGGTCACGTGAGAAGAAGCAAGGGATCATGGCCCAAAGTTGTTGCGTAATTAGTGCTAAAATGCCCTCCTCACTCGAATGCACCCCATAACCTGATGAGTGTTTATTGAACACCTGCTATATACCCTGCCCTGGGGTAAAGGCAGGGGATTCAGTGGTGAATAGGAAGAGTCCCTATTTCATGGGGCTCACATTCTACTGGGGAAGACCAATCGCCTATAAACGAAGGAATGCGTCAATGTTTCTGGTGGGTATGGGGGCTGTGCAGGAAAATAAAAGGGTAGGGGGATGCCAGTGATGATGGGCAGGAGGTGTTACTCAGAGGGGTCACAAAGGCCTGTCTGAAGGGGGGACAGTTGACCAGAGTTGTGTGGGAGGTAGGGGGAGTGTTGCGCGTATGAGTGGTCAGGGCAGCATTCCAGGCAGGGGAACAGCAAGTGTGAAGGCCCAAGGGAGGGTTTGTGGTTGTGTAAAGAAGAGTCAGGAAGTGAAGGGGACAAGTGAATGCAAAGCGTAGGAAACAGGCTGCAGAAGCAGATAGGCACCAATCGCGTAGGGCCTCCCGGATCTCAGCACAGGGTCCTGTTTTACACCGTTACCCCGTGGGATTAGCAGAGCCCCCTTGGTTCTCAGAGTGCCCGGGTCTGGGCAGTATGTGATATTCTCGTCCACTCATGGGCCATGGGAAGGACCCTGACTTTTTGCCTTGGATGAGGGGACACACTGGAGGGTTATAAGTGCAAGACAGACATTATCTGACATGGATTTAGGGGGATCAGCCTGGCTACCACGTGGAGAGAAGGCTGCAGGGAGCATGAGGGAATTTTCCGTGATCCTGTTGGCAAATGGTACCCTCCAATGTGAACGTGAGGGATGCATGGTATCAGGAATGACATAGGAGCTTTTCTTTCCTGGAATACCCCAGGCACAGCATTCTCTCCTTAACAGACAGAGATGGGCATCAGGCCCACAGTCAGGCAGCAGCAAGCTCTCAGGACTCTCAGTGGTGGTAGGTTGCACTTAAGAAATCAGTCTGCAGAAGCCAGCTCACAGCAAACACTCCCCACCCCCAACCCATCTCAACCTTTAAAAATGTAGGCTCAGGAGTTTGAGCTTTGAACTTTAGGGGAGAAAAGTCCTTGAACTTGCTTTACATAAAAGATGGGTCACTGGAAAATGTATAAATCAAATTTTTGCAAATCGGATTATATTTTAATGCACTAGGGAGTACTGCCATTCGATTGTCTTATCGACTTTACAGATTACAACAGTGTCTCTTGCCCACTTAGGAACATTTGGAAAACTCAGCAAAGCATCAGTGTTCAGATACCAAGTGTTTACTGAGCCCCAGGGCCAAGGCCCGGTGGGGATCCAAACATGGATAATCTTTGCCCTCAGCAGGGAAGACCTTGCAGAGCAAGTAACTATGAAAAATGAATGAAGAGTTACTCTGGGGATGAGTGTGTAACAAAGGGAGCTGCAGGGCTGGAGAACAGGGGCCTGAAGATGCCACTTTGAAACTGAGATCTGGAAGAGCAGGGGTTGGCCAGGTGGGAATGTCGGTGGGTGCAGGGAGGGTTTTCAGTGGAAGGAGCAGCTTGGGCAGAGGTGAGAGGAGCACTGTGCACAGGAGAGTCTAGAGGAAAGCCAGGGCGCTGAGCAGGGACATGGAGAGGAAGCTTGCTCATGCAAGACCGGAAGGTCATGCCGTGATGGGTAGGCTTTATTTTAAGAACAAGTGAGTAAATAGAGGATTTTAAGCAAAGAAGTGACATGTTCAGATGTGCTGAATCAGAGTTTTCTGGAACAAGGTCAGGAATACATATTTCTACATAAACCTCCAATAAAGAAAAAAATATCACCTTTGATTCTATCTCTTAGGGATAGCTGCGATCACTTATAGCATATTTCCTCCCAGGCTGGGTTCTCTGCTTGTCTCTGAACACTGAATGATATGCTTTTCTCATTTAGCATTATATGTCTTAAGCATTTTTTACACATTCTTCATAAGTGTCATTTATAAATCTATATAATCATAATAGTTCACAAATTGGATACACTATAATTTACTCAAGTATTTCCTGATGGGAGAGGGACTGAACATCATGTCTGGGATATTCCTGAGGTTGTGCCTTTGCTCCGTTGTTATTAATAGCACCTCTTTCACTTTTTTTTTTTAATATTTATTTATTTACTTATTTTTGGCTGCGTTGGGTCTTCGTTGCTGTGTGCGGGCTTTCTCTAGTTGCAGCGAGCGGGGGCTACTCTTCGTTGCAGTGTGCGGGCTTCTCATTGCAGTGGCTTCTCTTGTTGCGGAGCATGGGCTCTACTCTACTACGCGGGCTCAGTAGTTGTGGCATGTGGGCTCAGTAGTTGTGGTTCGCGGGCTCTAGAGCGCAGGCTCAGTAGTTGCGGCGCGTGGGCTTAGTTGCTCCACGGCATGTGGGATCTTCCCAGACCAGGGCTCGAACTTGTGTCCCCTGCATTGTCAGGCGGATTCTTAACCACTGCACCACCAGGGAAGTCTCACCTCTTTCACTTTTAAAAGAGTCCTGGATGAACAATTATATGGCCGCCCTGCCTATAGGATGAACATGTGAGTTGCTTACATTATTATTAATATTATTGTTATTACTGTTGTGAATAACTCAGTGATGGATATATTTCAGCCAATCAGCTTAAACAAACCATATAATCACAATCTGTCTTTGTTAAAAGGATGCTCAGAATTTACCTGGTTGTGTTTCTCAGACTTCAGATATCCGTATGCTGTCTGCCCAGCTACTCACTGCCAACACTGTCCTGTACTTAACATTTTCCTTCAGTTCAACTTAGTTTTTTGTTTTTTTTTTTTGGTGGCGGGTCTCTCTGTTGTGGCCTCTCCCGTTGCGGAGCACAGGCTCCGGATGCACAGGCTCAGCGGCCATGGCTCACGGGCCCAGCCGCTCCACGGCATGTGGGATCCCCCCAGACCGGGGCACGAACCCGTGTCCCCTGCATCGGCAGGTGGACTCTCAACCACTGCACCACCAGGGAAGCCCTCAACTTAGTTTTTAAAAAACTTCTGTGAATGAATTGATTAAAGAAGGAAATGTTATATTACTACCATGAGTGGAAAGCCAGTATTGTATTCTATTAATAGAAATGGTATAGCAATGGTTCAAAGAACAATATTGTGAGGGACCAGCACGGAGCCAAGACTGGTCGAGAAAAGGAAGATTTGCAGGCATGGAGGGATGTTAAAGATGAGCGTCCAAAGGAGCCTTTCCCTTTAATAGAATCAGAAGGTTTCAAAGCGTGTTATAAACTTTCTCCTTTGGGTTCCTGGTGGCAAAGCTGGGGCTGTCATCGCTGAGGGAGTGGTTTTCGTTGAGGGCTGAGGTAGCCTGAGATCATGGCTTTGTGCGCTTGGCAGTGAGTTTGGAATTTACTCTGAGGGTTTTAAGTGTTGGAGCAGTGCTGCTATGCCTTTCCATGGGACGGATGCTGCCTTGTGCTGTCAGTTGACTTGCTCAGTCATTGTTCTTCATGGGGCCTAAAGGCCAGCTTCCTGTTCTTCTGGGGTTCAGGCTCTAGAAGATGAGACCATGACAGTAAAACTCCATTTTAACTATACAAGTGCTGTCAATGTTTTAATTTTTAAAAAATAAACACATTTTATTTTTTTAGTTTTAGGTTTACAGAGGAAAATGAATGAAAGTACAGAGTTCCCATATACCCCTTCGTCTCCCCCAATTCACACAGTTTTCTGTTATTAACGTCTTGCAATAGTGTGATACCTTTGTTACAACTGATGAGCCCATATTGATACATTATTATTTGGGTTCACTCCTTGTGCTGTATTTTCTATGGGTTTTTACAAATGTATAACAACGTGTATCTACTACTCCAGTATCATATAGAATAATATTGATAGTTTCACTCCCTAACCACCACTGATCTTTTATTGTCTCCACAGTTTTACCTTTTCCAGAATGTTATGTAGTTGGACTTACACAGTGTGTAGTCTTTTCAGACTGGCTTTTTTCACTTAGTCATATGCATTTAAGATTCTTCATGTCTTTTCATGGCTTGATAGCTCATTTCCTTTTAGTGTTGAATAATATTCCATTGTCAGATGTACTGCAGTTTAGTTTTTTATTCACCTACCAAGGGACATCTTGGTTTTAGCAATTATGAATAAAGCTGCTATAAATATCTGTGTGCAGGTTTTTGTGTGCACATGTTTTCAACTAAGAGCTTTAATTTTTATTAAAGTTATAATTTAATTATTAACGTTATTTTTCTTACCTCTAATGTGTTGGGATAAGATGGGACGGGCTGGCTCTTTTGACAACACGATCAGGAAAGACCTAAAATAAGGCCTGAAGGGTGGGGAAGGAGCCAGCCATGGAAGAGCTGAGGGGAGAATATCCCTGGCAGAGGGAACAGCAAGGGCAAAGACCCTGAGGTAGGAACACACAGGGGCTTGAGGAAG
>NW_006792177.1:1014439-1031584 GCF_000442215.2 Lipotes vexillifer | reverse complement strand
GAAGAGCGTGAGCCCAGTGTGTGGTGTGTGCAGTGGCGGAGGTGGAGAGCCAGCCAGGCCTCCAGGCCGCAGCGAGCACTGAGATTTTATTGCCAGCGCTCAAGAATGTCATTCGGGGACTTAAAGCACAGAGTGAAGGGGCTGAGAACTGCAAGGTGTTTGCAGATGTTTTCTCAGGGATCTCCCAGCAACCCCATGAGGTCTGATCCAGTCTCTGTTTACAGATCAGGAAACTGAGGCTCAGTGCAGGATAAGGCACACCGTCTCTGTCTAACTCAACTTCAGGGATGATGTAGCAGAGAGCACGGAAAGAGAGAGATGCAGAATCCAAAAGGCAGCCTCTGAATATCTAACTGAGCTAAGCCTGGGCAGACAGCAAGGGTAAGAATCTAATTAGGCTGTAAGGAGATTAGTGGAGGAAGTCAGCTTTGACCTCCTGGACAAGGTGGGGAGTTTGGTGGGGGTGGGTAGCAGTTTCAGATCAGCCAGAATTAGGTAATGGGTATGGCCAGAATCTAATTGTCCAAGAGACAATTTCCTCTTCAGAGGAAATGGAGTCCCTTTTTGTCATGGCAACCAATTCATAAAAGGCTCAGCCTGTCGGTCAGCACCCAGAGGGAATCACCCTGGACGCTGCAGTGTCACGTCCCAGTGTAAACCTCTAGTCCACAGGTGCATCAGGACCCAGCTCACCTGAGACCCATGACAAGAATGGTTTCAACAAGAGCAAAGTTTCTTTCTCATGAAAAGGTCAGAGGTGGGCAGCCTAGGGCTGTTTTATTCAGCCTTTTCTGCATAAACAAACTGCCTTAAAAGTTAGTGGCTGAAAACAATGCCAGTTTATTTCTTCCATTCTGGGCACTGGAGGAGCTCCTCCCCCGGACTTCTCCTGGGCTCAGCTGGAGGGCAGCCTGGGCTGGGAGGTCCCACTCAGCCTTACTCTCGTCCCTGCAGCTCGGAGATCCCGGCTGGGACCCTCATCCTCACGTGGGGTCTTGGGTCAGCACTTCAAGAGGGCAAATGTGGAAGCTGTGTGTGGCCCCTATGGCCTCGCCTTAGAAGTCACCCAATGCCAATTCTACCACATGTTGCTGATCAAAGCTAGTCACAGGACCAGTCCAGATTCAGGGGAGGGAAATAGACTTTGTCTCTTGATGGGAAGAGGGCAAAGTCACATTGCCCAGAGGCATTGAGACAGCAGAGATCTTCCTAACAATCTACCACAGGCTGAAATGGACGTTCTGCTCCATGAAGTCCTCCTATCCTGGGATACTGCCAGCTTACCACTCCACCATCCTTAGGGGGTTCCTGGTCCTTTGGGTCCAAGAGTAGCTGGACTCCAACCATCACACCCACCGTCCAGGTGGCAAGGTTCAGGAATGGACAAAAGAGAGGGGGAAAGGAGACACACATCAGTTGCCTTTTCAGAAAGGTTTCTTGAACTTGGCACTTAACACTTCTGCTTCTCTCACTGGCCAGATCTTAGTCACATGGTTACATTTAGCTGCAAGGGAGGCTGGGAAGTACTGTCTTTATTTCAGGTGGCCAAATGTAGTTTTGGAAACTAAAGTTGTATTTGTAAGGAGGAAGGAGAGCATGGATATTGGGACCCAGCAGTTTCTCCCACAATATGAAACCTTTGTTCCTGAGATGGCACAGTACACTGAAGGAAGTCACCCCAATTCACTGAGGAGGGAGACTGTCCCTTCACTAGGCAAATGCCTGTAACCCAGCAAAGGTTTAGAAGTCTAACCCATATCATTATGTATTTGGTATTCAAAGTGTTCATAACATTGAAGAGACTTCTTTTGGCATATTAGAGTATGAACAAATTAGCCTTTGACTTCAATTTAAAAATGTGTAATTGATTTTAGACTCATGACTCTTCTGTGGAGAAGCATACAAATCTTCTTACACTAAATTTATAAATGATATCAGAATGTGTAAGAGATCTTGAGATTCACTGTATGTATAAGTTTTTAAATTAGATTTTCCAAAGTAGTTTAAGTACTCTGGAAATTTATGCTTGTCAGGTCAGGCAATGGAAGTGTTTAAAAAAGGAAATTGAATGTGTTAAATCAGTAAGTCCTATGTAAAGTGTTGAAGATAATTTGATTAACCAAGTTTGCAAATGGGATGGATCATTTAACTGAGTATGAGTGGATTGGTCATTAATCAAAAGCCCCTTAAAAGTGACTGCATAGAAATAGAATAATGGTTTGTAAATTGAACTTAAATGCTTAAGAATGACTACTTTTTTTTTTTAAGCTACTGTAATACAATGAATATTAATTAAATAACAAGTACTCACAGGGAACTTTTTCTGTGTACAAAAAATCTCCCCGACACTGAAATTCCCAAGCTTGCTCAGGAGCTCAGCTGAGGTTTCTCAGGTAACACCAAAGTCCCTGCTGGCTACCCAGTGATGCCATCTGGGTGCGGAGCATTAAGAGGATGGAATGGGTAGGACATGGCAACTGACTGGATGGGGAGAGAGCAAGAGCAAAGGAATCAACTGCCTACAGGTCAGCACAGGTGTGTGAGCTCAAAGGGCCTATGCAGGCTGCAGGAGCCCCTGGCAGATCCCCACTGTCCCATCTCACTCATCTCAACCTCCCAAGGTTACCCTTTTTTTTTAAAAAACATCTTTATTGAAGTATAATTGCCTTACAATGGGATGTTAGTTTCTGCTTCATAACAAAGTGAATCAACTAGACTTATGCATAAATCCCCATATCTCCTCTCTCTGCGTCTCCTTCCCACCCTCCCTATCCCACCCCTCTAGGTGGTCACAAAGCACCAAGCTGATCTCCCTGTGCTATGCAGCTGCTTCCCACTAGCTATCTATTTTACATTTGGTAGTATATATTAGTCCATGCCACTCTCTCACTTCACCCCAGCTTACCCTTTGCCCTCCCTGCATCCTCAAGTCCATTCTCTACATCTACATCGTCTTTATTCCTGTCCTGTCCCTAGGTTCTTCAGAACCATTTTCTTTTTTTTTTTTTAAGATTCCATATATATGTGTTAGCATACGGTATTTGTTTTTTTCTTTCTGACTTACTTCACTCTGTAGGACAGACTCTAGGTCCATCCACCTCACTACAAATAACTCAATTTCGTTTCCCTTTATGGCTGAGTAATATTCCGTTGTATATATGTGCCACATCTTCTTTATCCATTCATCTGATGATGGACACTTAGGTTGCTTCCATCTCCTGGCTATTGTAAATAGAGCTGCAATGAACATTTTGGTACATGACTCTTTTTGAATTATGGTTTTCTCAGGGTATATGCCTAGTAGTGGGATTGCTGGGTCATATGGTAGTTCTATTTTTAGTTTTTTAAGGAACCTCCATACTGTTCTCCACTGACTTCAGACTATACTACAAAGCTACAGTAATCAAGACAGTATGGTACTGGCACAAAAACAGAAAGATAGATCAATGGAATAGGATAGAAAGCCCAGAGATAAACCCATGCACATATGGTCACCTTATCTTTGATAAAGGTGGCAGGAACGTACAGTGGAGAAAGGACAGCCTCTTCAATAAGTGGTGCTGGGAAAACTGGACAGGTACATGTAAAAGTATGAGATTAGAACACTCCCTAACACCATACACAAAAATAAGCTCAAAATGGATAAAAGACCTAAATGTAATGCCAGACACTGTAAAACTCTTAGAGGAAAACATAGGCAGAACATTCTATGACATCAATCACAGCAAGATCCTTTTAGACCCACCTCCTAGAGAAATGGAAATAAAAACAAAAATAAACAAATGGGACCTAATGAAACTTCAAAGCTTTTGCACAGCAAAGGAAACCATAAACAAGACCAAAAGACAACCCTCAGAATGGGAGAAAATATTTGCAAATGAAGCAACCGACAAAGGATTAATCTTTAAAATTTACAGGCAGCTCATGCAGCTCAATAACAAAAAAATAAACAACCCAATCCAAAAATGGGCAGAAGACCTAAATAGACATTTCTCCAAAGAAGATATACAGACTGCCAACAAACACATGAAAGAATGCTCAACATCATTAATCATTAGAGAAATGCAAATCAAAACTACAATGAGATATCATCTCACACCAGTCAGAATGGCCATCATCAAAAAATCTAGAAACAATAAATGCTGGAGAGGGTGTGGAGAAAAGGGAACACTCTTGCACTGCTGGTGGGAATGTGAATTGGTTCAGCCACTATGGAGAACAGTATGGAGGTTCCTTAAAAAACTACAAATAGAACTACCATATGACCCAGCAATCCCACTACTAGGTATATACCCTGAGGAAACCAGAATTCAGAAAGAGTCATGTACCAAAATGTTCATTGCAGCTCTATTTACAATAGCCAGGAGATGGAAACAACCTAAGTGTCCATCATCAGATGAATGGATAAAGAAGATGTGGCACATATATACAATGGAATATTACTCAGCCACAAAAAGAAATGAAATTAAGTTATTTGTAGTGAGATGGATGGACCTAGAGTCTGTCCTACAGAGTGAAGTAAGTCAGAAAGAGAAAAACAAATACCGTATGCTAACACATATATATTGAATTTAAGGAAAAAAAAAAAAAAGGACATGAAGAGCCTAGGGGCAAGACAGGAATAAAGACACAGACCTACTAGAGAATGGACTTGAGGATATGGGGAGGGGGAAGGGTAAGCTGTGACAAAGTGAAAGAGTGGCATGGACATATATACACTGCCAAACGTAAAACAGATAGCTAGTGGGAAGCAGCCGCATAGCACAGGGAGATCAGCTCGGTGCTTTGTGACCACCTAGATGGGTGGGATAGGGAGGGTGGGAGGGAGGGAGACGCAAGAGGGAAGAGATATGGGAACATATGTATATGTATAACTGATTCACTTTGTTATAAAGCAGAAACTAACACACCATTGTAAAGAAATTATACTCCAATAAAGATGTTAAAAAAAAAAAAGACGAAAAGACAACCCTCAGAATGGGAGAAAATATTTTCAAATAAAACAACTGACAAAGGATTAATCTCCAAAATTTACAAGCAGCTCATGCAGCTCAATAACAAAAGAACAAACAACCCAATCCAAAAATGGGCAGAAGACCTAAGTAGACATTTCTCCAAAGGTTACACATGGATCTTCACAGAAGACTTTCCTTTGGAGAGAGGAAAAAATTGTGGGAGATACTCGTGTAAGAGCCGGGCTGCCACCGAGGCCCTCAGAGGAGCTCTGGAAGAGAGGGCATCTCCGAGAGCCACCTCCTCACTCTGTACCTGGGAAGGGACGAATCCTGGATGTAATAATAATCTGAAAACCATCACCAATGACTTTTGTAGTCAGTGCTGTGGGCGCCACACCCAGATCCCCGTTTCGGGCTGCCACCCCCCCCGCCCAGTGCTTTGAGTGTAGGCACTCACTTTACCTTTTCTGCCTTCTTCTCCAGAAAATTGTCCTCTTCCCAGCAAGTCTACCTTACCCCACCCTGGCCTGGGTGCAAAAGACCAGTTCCTCCCCTTGCATGGGTGCAATTCACAGTCCAGAACCACTTGGGATCAGGCTGAAGCTAGTCCACAGCTGGGGACACTTTCTTCCTTAGTAACATGTGGAAAGTGGTGCTGCCTGCCAGCGAAACTCATCTGAGGGTCAAGTTTCCACCTCTATCCTCAGCTTCCACCCATACTGAATAGCCACCACCAAAGGCCCTCAGTGTTTGCGGAGTGAAAGACTTGAGTTATGTAAAGCCCCAGCACATAGTAGGCCCTCAATTTAGTTCCCATTGCCTCCTCTGTAGCCCAATATCTTTTGCAGTAATCCAGGGAAGTCTCAAGGAACATCCGGCTCCTCTGTAGTGACCTTGTTCCAGCCTTCAGTGCTGCATCTGGTCTTCACTGAGATCTTCAGGGGTCAGGAGCTACCTGTTCCACCTCTTCTGGGTAGATCTGCAAAGGTGCTGCATCCATAGAAGGTGGCAGCAGAGTCAAGTGGACGGCAGCCACCTGTGTCTGATCTGGGAGCGCCCCCTCGTGGTGAGACAGAGCAATATATCTTGAGGGAGGGTTTTTTTTTTCCCCACCATCCAGGTGGTCTCGTGGTTCAAACTCCAGGAGACAAGAAAATGAGGGTTTAAGACTGGAGCTCAGGGGCCTATTTAATATAAATAGGCGGTCGTTAGAATTAAGATGAGAGGGTTCTGTGCTTCCTATTAAAATGGGCTGGGGCTTCCCTGGTGGCGCAGTGGTTGAGAGTCCGCCTGCCGTTGCAGGGGAAACAGGTTCGTGCCCCGGTCTGGGAGGATCCCGCGAGCGGCTGGGCCCATGGGCCATGGCCGCTGGGCCTGCGCGTCCGGAGCCTCTGCTCCGCGGCGGGAGAGGCCACGGTAGTGAGAGGCCCGCGTACCGCAAAAAGCCCCACCTCTTAATATCATCACATTTACCAATATTTAGTCCATAACAGCATACAAAGTGAAAAGGAGCAAGTTCTTTAAAAGAGAGAAAGAAAAAAAAAAAAAAAAAAAAGGGCTGTTCTTCAGTGCCGTCTTTTCCCTTTTGCGCAAATGATTAAGCAATTTCCTCACTGCAAAGCAAAGGAAATAAGGCCTGCCACAGCTCTCATCTGCGCCAGTGGAGACTAAGCTTGAGCAATTGGCTTCAAAAATTTAAGCCTCACTCGAGAACAAACTTTTCTTTCTCCACTCATTACAACTTTTGTCCACTAAAAATTTAAAATAAGATAAAAACAGGCCCAATTAATTTTGTCCACCTATCCTTGCCTGAAGCTCTGGGGGAAATTTTAGATAATAATGATGATGAAAAACGCAACAATAATAAACTATAAATGCTGAGGGCTCTCAACTGAGATTGAAATGCCTGAGTGGATGAGCATTTCATGAGTACAGACCAGAATCCTGGAAGGTGCTATGGGTTAAATTCAGCTGCTCAGATGTATTAATGAGAAAAGCATGCTTCTGTGAGAGAGGAGCTTTGTAATATTTTTTAAAAAATCCAGTAGATATTTCAAGTAGTACAAAAAAAGTGGGGGGACTGGAGTGACCTAATCTTTGTTAAGCCCCTATTATTGCCAGATGGCTTTTATTATTGCATCTTTATAATAGCCTTGACAAAGACAATCACCCCATTTTACAGATGGGGAGACAGAGGCTCAGAGAAGGAAAAGGATGAATTCAAAGTGACATAACTGTAAAGTGAAGAGCTGGGATTAGAATCCAAGTCTTTTAAATCAGCCTCAGTGTTTGCCACAGCACTGGGTCAACTGGTCTACCAACATCCATTTGTTCACTCATTTATTTAACAGATGCTTATTGAATACTTACTATGCACCAGACACAGTTCCAAGGTATGACTGCTTGGGTGGCCCAGATTGCCCACGGCATTCCCTCATTCACCACTTTTGCTCATCAACTCATTCATCCATCTACTTGTTTTTGATTTTATTCATGCAAAGAGTTTGCTTATTTATTTATTCATTCATTCTCTCACTTATTTCCTCATTTACTTATTTGTTCACCCACTCACTCATCAATTCACTCACTCATACATTTTTATGATTATTCGCTTATTTATTTGCCTACTCATCATTTTGTCTTTCTCTTACTCCATTAATCATTCACTCATTTACTCAGCTCTTCACTAATCCATACATTCACTTAACTGTATAGCTCTCCATCTGTCCATCCATTGCTCCACCTATTCCTCACATATCCATTTGTCCTTCCCTCCATCCATATCTCCACTTATCCATCCACCCATCCATCCAACTACTTTTTCATCCATTGATTCCTCCAGCCATTTTTCCATCAGTTCCTCCCTCCCTTCAACCATGCTTCCCTCTACCTCTGTCCTTTCAGGCCTCATATTGACCCTGAAAATCAAGAAGTGAATAAAACCCAGTTTCATCCAGTGGTGGTGAATAAAAAGAAAGGCCACCACTTTACTGTGATTAGAATTATGACAAGGAGACAGCAGAGCACAGAGGGAATCCTAAGTCATCTGGTGGCGGGGGGATCCTGGAGGCAGTAGAAATTTCAGGCAGAGGGAACAGCATGTACACATGCTTGGAGGCAGAGCAGGTCTTGTGAATGCAGACCTGGAAGTGTGGCTGGCACTTAAGAAATAAACGAAGGAAAAGATAGGGAGGCAGTGAAGGGGGGATCCCACTGCCTGGAATCCCACACATCTCTCCCAGGTATTGACTCTTAAGACTTTTGGCTTTTAACGTTGTGAGGATGCCCACGTTTGGAGCCCTGTCAGCCCTAATCCCCTTCTGGTCTCTGTCATCTCTGAGAGGCCAGCCCTGCAGGACTAAAAGAAACCCAGGCTCCCCAGAGTGTCCTTGGTGACAGAGCCCACCTCTCCTGATCAGTGTCAGAGCCAGCGGTGGAGAGTCATGTTTAGCCCTTCCCTCTGCCTATGGTCATACTCTGGGCAGGGCTGCCTCTGCAGAAATATGTTCTAGATCAACTCCAGCACAACCCTCCACCCCCACCAGCTTCCACTTCTCCCCCCACATCTGATAAGCCTCTAGTCCCTTCCTGTTCCACCTCTTAACTCCATCCACACCCTCCTTGTTAGCCGGACTGACACTGCCTGTTTCAGACCTCTGTTTTCTTTTGCCAACATCTTCTTACCAGCCCTGTCTCTCCTCTCTCTGTCTCTAGTGTCTTCTCTTAGCCCCTGCATGGCCATTCCTCTGCCTCCAGAGTGGCCTCTATGAACAGCCAATAGCCTCATGTCATCCACCTGCACAAAACCCTTCAACGCACCTTGCTCCAGACCAGGGGGTCAAATCCAAACTCCCTGGCCAAGCTTTCAAAGTCGTTTCTCATCTGGCGTGTTCCATTTCTCCAGGCTTGCCTGGCTGCCTCTCCTCACACGTACCCTCCATGCTTACCAAAACCCCAGAAGCTCCCCAACATGTTCCACTCCTATGCCTCTGCCTCTGCAGCTGCCAGCCCTCTGTCTTTGATGGCTTTCCCTGCCCTTTCTCCCCAGAAGACTCCTGCTTACCCTTCAAACTGTGACTGGGTGTGCTCATTGTACCTTGTCATGATGGCTATTTCACCAGTCATGATGCTTTATTGCAAGTATTTATCTTCCATCTGTCTGTCTCCCTCCACTAGACTGTGAGGCCCTGGCAGGCAAAGCCTCTTCACAGTTCTCACTGCATTCTAGAGCCTAGAACGGTGCCTAGCATACAGAAGATGCTCAATAAATTTCCTATGGAAGAATAAACAAAATATCTTTATGGATGCCTGGGTCTGGACTAGACCAATAACTCTTCTGGGTCCTCTGAGGATCATTTATCCTGCCATTGGAGCAACCTGCTGACCTTTGATAAAGGCCCACCTTGAATCACCTGGGGATGCTTGGACAATCTGGTTGCTTGTGGCATTTGGAACTGGTTTCCAAGGGCTTGTCTTCCCAGAGAGGTCCTGTCTCTAGTACTGATGGCAGAATAACAACCTGAGGGTGGGGCAGGCCACCCAGAGATTACCCAGATGCTGAGCTGTTAGTCAGATGAACTCTGGAATCCGAGCCAAAGCCTTGTGGGGAGAAGGTGGTGGCAGATGAAATTTCATTCAGAAGTGCCAGCAGCTGCTTCCCAAGACTAACTCATTGCTACTCTATACTGACATTCCTGTAGCACATGCTGAAAATCTCCGTTCTCAGCCTTGCACAGATGGTCCTGCCTTCTGTTTGGCCCCACAGGGAGGGGACCACACATCCAACAGGTGGCAGAGTGTGGTGTTAGAGCAGCTGCTGGGGCTGCCAGGCTCCACCTCTGACTAGGAGGTGACCTTAACACGTTCCTTCACTTCTTTGGGCCTCAGTTTATAACCTGAGCCATATCGCAGGGGTGACATTAATACCTGCCTTGTGGGGCTCTTGTGAGGATTAGATGAGATAATATATCTCAAGCCCTTAAAACGCTACCAGGCACATAGGAGCTGTTCAGTAAGAGTTATTAGCTTTTATCATTTCCTGAGTCTTTACTACAAGGGGAGCAAACTCAAGTGACTCAAGGGGCCAAGCCTATTATGGGGTCTTGATTTTTAATCTGACAATTTCTGCCCCTTTAATTGGAGCACTTAGACCATTTACATTTAATGTGATAATTAATATGATTGCGTTTAAATCCACCATCTTGCTATTTGTTTTCTATTTGTCCCATTTGTTGTTTGCTTCCTTTCTCCTTTTTGCCCGTTATCTTATTATTCCATTTTATCTATGTTGTTGGCTTTTTAACTATAACCTCATTTCTTCATATTTAAAATCTTAATGTTTTAAGGGCAGTTTTAAGTTCACAGCAAAATTGTGAGGAAGGTACAAAGGTTTCCCATAGACTCCCTGGACCTGCACATGCACGGGCTTCCTCCATTATTAACATCTCCCACCAGAGTGATACATTTGCTGCAACTGATAAACCTACATTGACACATTATTATCACCCAAAGTCCATAGTTTGTAGTTACTTGGAATCAGTTTAATCTTTGTTTTTAAGCTTTGTAAGATGAGACCAGAGCGATGTTTAGCTTATAAATTTATTTATTTATTTACTTACTTATGGCTGCATTGGGTCTTCATTGCTGCGAGCGGGCTTTCTCTAGTTGTGGTGAGTGGGGGCTACTCTTCATTGTGGTGCGTGGGCTTCTCACTGCGGTGGCCTCTTTTGTTGCGGAGCATGGGCTCTAGGCATGTGAGCTTCAGTAGTTGTAGCATGCGGGCTCAGTAGTTGTGGCCTGTATGTTCTAGAGCAGAGGCTCAGTAGTTGCGGCACGCAGGCTTAGCTGCTCCGCAGCATGTGGGATCTTCCTGGACCAGGGATTGAATCTGTGTCCCCTGCATTGGCAGGAGGATTCTTAACCACTGCGCCACCAGGGGACCCCCCTATAATCTTTAAAAGTGGTTCTTTGCTGGCTTCAGGTAGTTTCTATACATGCATGTTGTGATGGCTAATTTTATGTGTCAACTTGACTGGCTAAGGGATGCCCAGAAAACTGGTAAAACATTATTTCTGTGTGTGTCTGTGAGGGTGTTTTTGGAAGAAATTAACATTTGAATCAGTAGGTAGACTGAGTAAAGAAGAGCACTCTCACCAATGTGGGTGGACATCATCCAACTCCTTGAGGGGCTGAATAGACCAAAAGGCAGAGGAAGGGCAAATTTTCTCTTTGCTTTAGCTGAGAACACCTTCTCCTGCCCTCAGAAATTGGTGCTCCTGTTGCTCAGGCCTTTGAACTCAGACCGAATTACATCACCAGCTTTCCTATTTCTCTAGCTTTTTGACAAGAGTGTGGGACTACTTGGCCTCCAGAACTTCATGAGCCAATTCTTATAATAGATCTCACAAATATATCTATATATTCTACTGCTTCTGTTTCTCTGGAAAACCCTGACTAATACAGATTTTGGTACCAAGAGTGGTTCTAGAGGAACAGAATTTTAAGGACCAGTTTTCTGAATTGGTCCTGAGGTTTCTGGAATTGATTCTCTAATATGATTAGATTTGTATATACTAATGACTCTATCTCATAGTAGAGAGAGCACTGATAGTCCATGGTGTGACCTGCATATAGAGATACAAAAAGTATCTATACTGGATACTCCTAATCAACCACTTACAATAAGCAAAAAGCTGGGTGACTCCTAATATGATACTTTCAAATGTTTTTGTAAAACTGATAATATAATAACGCTGGTTGGTTGCTTCTAATGTTTCTGGTCAAGGTGGTGAAGGAAAAGGCTGAGCTCAGGGATTCAAATTCTCAGCTCAAGCATTGCATAAATGACCTAAGAGCATCTATGTGTGCCCTGAAGGAGAGCCTTGTCTCCTGTAGCCAATGGACTGAAATTCCTGAAAATCAAATGCAGAACATTGTCCTATGGCTGGACGAATTACAATGCAAGTTGAACTAAGCCTCATCTGGTAACTGCTATTAATATAAGGGCATTGATTGGAAAAGAATGGGATCCTATAAATTGGGTTGGGGAGTGTGGGAAGACCCTGATGAAGGGGGGGACATTAAACCCCTAAATTCTAATGAGTTTTCTTTGCCAGTGGAAGTGGTCTCCCCACCACCCCCTTGGTATAGGCCTTTCCACCTTTGGCTGAGGGGACTAACCCCATACTGCCTGAGAAAACTATAATGGCCTCCCCGGAGGCAGTTTTCATGTAAGACGATGCTGATTCTCCTCAGGACCCACCCCCCAACACCCCTCTTTGCTTCCAGACTTATAACTAGAGTCAAGTTCCAGCAGGCCCCCAAAGGTGAGGTACAAAGCGCGATCCACTGAGGAGGTGAGCCACACTCCAAAAGAACTAGTTGAATTCTCCAATTTATACAGACAGAAAAGTCCTGGGAACATGTGTAGGAATGGATGCTTAAGGAATGGGATAATGGTGGAAGGAACGTAAAGTTCGATCAGGCCAAATTTACTGACATGGGCTCACTAAGCAGAGATTCTGCACTTAACATTGCAGTTTGGGGAGGTAGGAAGAGCTCTAACAAGTTGCTTGGTTGGTCAGATGAAACATGGACCAAAAGGTGGTGGGTAAATTGGAAATGCCCCACCTTTTTGATTTAATGTAGAGAGAGGGGTTCAGAGGCCTAGGGAAATTGGAATGTTAGAGTGGATTTGTCATTAATTCCCACTCTCTCACACTGGGAGAGCCCAGGAGACATACCTTTCACCAATACTTTGAGAAATAAATTTGTAAGAGAAGTCCCAGCATCCTTGAAGAGTTTCATGATCACTCTTCGCTGTAGGCTAGACCTTATGGTGGGAACTGAAGCCAACCAATTGGAAAACCTAGATGCAATGGAAACAGTTGGATCCTGGAGTGGCAGGGCCCAAGTGGTGATACTCGACCTCCAAAGACAAGGTGGGCGTGGTTACCACAGTGGACAGCAGAATCAAAGAATCAGAATAGTGTGACTCGAGTAGACCTAGCCAATACCAGGCTAGTTAATGGTGGTGTTCCTGGAAGTGAAATAGGTAGGGAACCTACTAAATTCTTGCTCTATCCATATAAACAGAAGAGTTCTAGGTCAAGTGAACAAAATTCAAACATGAATCATAAAAACGGAGTGGTGGCCCCTCATTTAATACCCAGATTTGAGTCAGTTTACAGACCCAGAATCCCTTGAATGAAGAGGAGGCTGGGCACCTTGAGGAAGGATCCCAGTACACTACTGAAAATTTTTACTGTTAATCTTTCTCCTTGCCTTCCCCAAAGAGGCCTACAGCATTTTACCAGGGTAACTGTTTATTAGGGAAAAGGAAATAATTAGACCTTTTGGGGACTACTGGACAGTGGCTCTGAAAAGACAATAATTCCAGGAAACCCAAAATATTACAGCAGTCCACCAATCAGAGTAGGGGGTTTATGAAGTTCAGATGATCCATGGAGTTTTAGATCAGAGCCATCTCTTGGCGGGTTCCTAAAGCCGTCTTGTGTTTACTTCCCCAGTGCTAGAATGCAAAATTGGAATTGACATACTTAGGAGCTTGCAGAACCCCCACATGGGTTCCCTGACCTGTTGAATGAGGGCTGTTGTGGTGGGAAAGGCCAAGTGGAAGCCACTGGAACTGCCTCTACTTAGGAAAATAGTGAATCAAAAGCAATACCACATTCCTGGAGGGATTGCAGAGATTAGTGCCACCATCAAGGACTTGAAGGATGCAGGGGTGGTGGTTCCCACCGTGTCCTCCTTCAACTCTCCTATTTGGCTTGTGCAGAAGACAGATGGTTCTTGGAGAATGATAGTGGATTGTCATCAGCTTAACCAAGTGGTGACTCCAATTGCAGCTGCTGTACCAGATGTGGTTTCATTTCTTGAGCAAATTAACACACTCCCTGGTACCTGGCAGGCAGCTATTGATTTGGCAAAGATTTTTCTTCATACATGCCTAGAAGGCCCACTAGAAGCAGTTTGCTTTCAGCTAGCACGGCTTGCAATACACCTTCACTGTCCTACCTCAGGGGTAAATTGACTCTTCAGCCCTATGTCATAGTTTAGTTTGCAGGGATCTTGATTGCCTTTCTCTTCCACAAGATATCACACTGATCCATTACATTGATGACATTATACCAACAGGGCCTAGTGAGCCAGAAGTAGCAACTACTCTAGATTTAATGGTAAGACATTTGTGTGTCAGAGGGTAGGAAGTAAATTTGACAAAAATTTAGGGCCTTCGACCTCAGTGAAATTTCTAGGGGTCCAGTGGTGTCGGGCATGTCAAGATATCTCTTCTAAGGTGAAGGATAAGTTGCTGCATCTGGCCCCTCTTACTGCCAAGAAAGAGGCACAATGCCTACCTGGCCTCTTTGGATTTTGGAGGCAACATATTTCTCTTTGGGGGCTGTTACTCCAGCTCATTTACTGAGTGACCTGAAAAGCTGCTAGTTTTGAATGAGGCCAAGAACAAGAGAACACTCTGCTATGGGTCCAGGCTGTTGTGCAACCTGCTCTGCCATTCGGGCCATGTGGTCCAGTAGATTCAGTTACAGAAATGAGGGCTCCACTTGTCATATTTCCTCCTTATTTTATTATAAATATGTTTGTGTGTATATGTACATGTATTAAGCAAATACCTTTTTTTCTCTTTTCTTATTACCTGATCATTTGACATAAGATGTATTGACTTTACGTAGTATTTAAGTATTGTCAGTTTTTTGTTTGTTTGTTTGTTTTTTGCGGTACACGGGCCTCTCACTGTTGCGGCCTCTCCCGTTGCGGAGCACAGGTCCCGGACGCGCAGGCTCAGTGGCCATGGCCCACGGGCCCAGCCGCTCCGCAGCATGTGGGATCTTCCTGGACTGGGGCACGAACCCGTGTCCCCTGCCTTGGCAGGCGGACTCTCAACCACTGTGCCACCAGGGAAGCCCGTATTGTCAGTTTTATATCACAGTAATATTTAAGTTATGGGATATCAAGAGAAGAGTAAAAGTCTCACAAGAACTTTATTTCCTCTTCTGCGGAAGGGATTAATGCATTTTTGGTTCTATACAGGGTGATTTTATGTTAGACAGAATTACACATTTTATTGTCTTTATTTGGGGATTAACTGTATGTGTGCCAAATTGACAAGGGGTTAACCTATGATGGTCACAACCTCAGGTAGTTTCCACACATGCATGTTGTGATGGTTAATTTTTTGTATAAACTTGACTTGGCTGAGGGATGCCTAGAGATCTGTTATAACATTATTTTTTGGTGTGTCTGTGAGGCTGTTTCTGGAAGAGGTTAACATTTGAATTGATGAACTAAGTAAAGAAGACGGCCCTCACAATGCAGGTGGGCCACATCCAATCCCCTAAGGACTCGACTAGGACAAAAGAGTGAAAGAAGGGTGAATTTGCTCTTTGCTTAAGCCGAGATTCCATCTCCTTCTGCCCTGAGACATCAGACGTTAGCGCCCCTGGTTTTCTTCTTGGCTTTTTTTTTTCCCCTAGGTTTTGGACTTGGGTTGAGATTTACACTATCAGCTCCCCTGCTTCTCAGGTATTCAGACTCTGACTGAATTACTCCTTGGCTCTCTTGGTTCCATAGCTCATAGACGGCAGATCGTGAGACTTCTCGGCCTCCATAACCACATGAAACAACTCCTATACAGATCTCCTCTCATCTTACGTATACAGTTGACCTTTGAACAACACAGTAGTTAGGGGTGCCAATCCTTCACACAGTTGAAAATTTGTGTATAAGTGGAACTGTGCATTTCAAACCCATGTTGTTCAGGGGTCAACTGTATCTCTCTCTATATATCCTATTGTTTCTGTTTCTCCGGAAAACCCTGGCTAATACAGATGTGTTCATCGGTTCTCAGAAGACTTGAGGGCTTCTCTGCAGGTCTCCGGAGCTGGCTCTTTCTCTTCCTTTCTTTCCTCTCAGTCCTTCCCACTTCCTCTTTCTCTTTCTGTACAGCTCTCTCCTCAGTGACACTCTGCCCCGTGAACTGCAGCCGCCTTGGCCTCCTAGCTTCATCTTCTCCCTCAAGAAGACCACTGGGCTCCACCTAGATCCGCTTTCCTGCATGGTGGTCTGAAAGCTCTCTCCAGATAGCAGTCTGGGGGCTCCCCTCTTTTGTTTTCTATCCCTCAGTGATCACTGCCTTTGTTGTCTGATGTCCAAGGTCTTGAAAACTGTTGTTCCATATATTTTGCCCAGGTTTTGGTTTCCGGTGAGAGGAAAAACTCCACTCTTTACTCCTTCTTGGCCAGAAAGAAAATCAATGAATGAGCCCAGATCACTTCTCAAGGAATCAGTATAGCTCCAAATGTTTCTACTGGGCAACTAGGATGGAGAAATTCTTTAAATTAAAAAAAAAAACAAAGCAATGGGTGGAGCAAACAACACACTCCACAGGCTATATTTGACCCCTGGGCGCCATTTTGAGACTCATAACCTAGTTGTTTCCAGGTTTTTTACTTTCTCTTTTAACTAATTTAAGCCTCAAAATAGTCTTCACGTTTTACAGGTGTAAGAAATTAAGACTCAGAGAGGTTAGGCAACCTGCCCAACGTGAGGAGTTGGAAGAAACAGCATTTGAACCCAGGTCCTCTCTGACTTCAAAGCCAGTGCCATTTCTTATGTGAAATTCCTACCCTTTTGTCCCTTTCTGCACTATTACATTTTGCGGTGTTTTCTGTGTATTTCCCGTATGCTTCTTCCCTTCCCCCTCCGACTTTGAAACTGCTGTACTTTCATCCCCACCCCTTTGTGTTCAGCAGAGGGCCTGACCTATGGGAGATGATGAGGAAATTTTTGTGGAACAAATGACTTTTCTCCTTCTGTTTGCTTTCTCAATGTTTCATGCCTTCTCTAGTCCACATCTGTCTATTCAGTGGGAGGTATGTTACTAGCAGCTCAGGTGGGATTCAAATCAGGTGGCTGTTAACCGTGAGATGAGGCCTCTGCTACCACAGGGGTGAGGAGCGTGGAGTGATGCCAAGATGGAGTCGGTTCATTAGAGGGGAAAAGGGCTGATTGATGTCGTGTAAACACAATCTTTGAGGGATTAAAAAAAATTTCAAGTCCTAGGATATTGGAGGGGGGCTATTCAAGTTCAATAGTCATCAAAAAAAATTCAAATTAGGGCTTCCCTGGTGGCGCAGTGGTTGAGAGTCCG
>NW_006792177.1:1009727-1014039 GCF_000442215.2 Lipotes vexillifer | reverse complement strand
AAAAAAAAAAAAAAAAAAAAAAAAAAAAAAAAAAAATCAAATTAACAAAGAAAATATTAGCATAATTTAAAAAACAACACAGGCACTGATGAAAGTATAAGGAAAAGATGCTCTCATATGCTGCTGCTGACATTATAACAGTATTATTTTTCAGGAAGGCCATTTAGCAAAGTTTATCAGAAGTCTTAAATATGTTCATCCCATTTGACTAAGCAATTTCACAACTAGAACATTCTATCCTAAGGAGATAATCGGACAGGTGCACTGTGATTTATCCAGGAGAATACTCATTGCAGAACCATTTATATTATAAAGTTGAAAACTGGGGACTTGATATATGCATCCATTCAAACAACAACCCCACAGCCTTTAAAAACAAATACGCAGAAGAATGACTTGAAAATGTTTATGAACAATTTCTGAGTTAAGAAAACTCAATTATAAAAGTATATGCATATTAATCATAATTAATTCTTCCCATGTGCTTTACTTATTTAATTAACCCATTTAGTCCTTACAGTAATCTTCTGAGGCAGGTGCTATCCTTGTGGATGGTAGAAGCTGGAGCACGGAGCAGCCGACTGACTTCCCCTCAGGCTGGTGGCCGGTGAAGGGGTCCAACCCCTGACACCAGATCCCAGAGTCAATTCCCAAAATGTGATCCTTGGGCCAGGAGCTTCGTGTCACCTGGAACTTGTTGGGAATGCTAATTCCCAGGCCTTCTGATCAGAAGTTCTGCGGGTGGGGCCAGCAATGTGTGTCTGAGCAAAGCCTTCCAGGTTCTACCCTATTCCACTTTTCCTTGCAGTTTGGATTTAAAAAATGTATGTGTATGGATAAAAAAATGTCTGATGAATTAGTCCCTAAAATATTAACAACGTCATATCTAGATGGTGGCATTCTAGGTGATCTGATTTTCTTCTTTGTGGGTTTTTTTGTTGTTGTTGTTATTTCTAGAAGCTTCACAATGAACATTTGTGACCAGGCAAAAGACGTGTTCTTATAAAAAAGAAAAAATGTCCCCAGGGAGAAGGAACTCTTCTTTAAAGCTCAGTGAGTGGGTATATATTTGCAGGGTAGGGAAATAGTTTTCCTAAAAAATAGTTTTCCAAAATCATGTAGAAATTCAAGCAGCGCTTCCTGAGTATGTATGAATCACCAGGGGGTCTTGTTAAAATGCAGACTCTGATTCAGCAGATCAAGGTGGCTGAAGTTCTGGATTTCCAAACAGCTCCCAGATGGTGCAGATCCAGGGACGACAATTTGAGAAACTTTTAGATGTAAGCTCTCAACTCCTGGAATTCAAGTTCCGGAAGCCTTTTCTGGGTCGATGATATATTCCCAATGATCTGAGAACAGAAAAAAGAATAGTTACCAAATAAATGCATAGAGAAATCGCAAGCCCAAGGGTCCTGCTGGGGACCCAGGAAACTGGGTTTTGACCATGGTTCTGTACCTGCTGCCAGCACCCTCCTGGGCAAGTGGTGGCCTCCTAGTATTCAGTGGGCAGGGTGACAGCCCTGGGCCTCCTTCTCTATGACCTGATGTGTAAAATCCCACTCAGCCTGGCCCAGGGCTGCCTGAGATTTCAGCCACCCTCAAAACAGAGAGTCCCAGGAACTTAGCTACTCACGGCCAGGAGTAGTTCTGAGAAACCAAGGGAAGCAGTTAGAAATGAAGAAATCTTTAAGCTGAAGTTTCCTTAGAAACATTAGCTCATCCACAGAGGCTGTGTGCTGCGTTTGGATTACAGGTTAGGCTCATAAGCCTGAGATAAATTACATCTCTTCGTATTATTCAACACTGTACTGTATAATAATAAATTACACAGTTATAGGCCGTAGCCCAAGTTATAACAAATTATACCACAGCATATAATTACCCTGCACTGCACCATATAATAATAAATTAGACAGCTACGAACCTAAGTTGTGATTCCAGAAAGAGATATGAGAATGAACGGGGTCTGTTGATCCATTCCTCTGATCAGAACCTGTCAGACAAGCCTGGGGCTGAAGGAGAAAAGGGGTCGATCTTTTCTTCCCTCTCTTCCTCCCTTCCTTCCCTCTTTCCTTCCACATATGTGGATGCCTCCTTGATTCTGAGTACACACTTGACCTTGGAAACCTGGGCTAATTGGAGCTAATGCTTGTCCCCACAGGCTCCCAGGTTGTCAGGGGTGGTGGTGGGGGGAAGTGAGGAACCACGTGTAAACTGAAAATGCAACCCTGTGTGATAACAGCCATTTACTACTCATAGTCAAATAACAAAGCAGCAAGATATTTAATGTATTAGCCTAGGTGTTGACTCCTCACAGCCCTGCAAGGTGGGCATCGGCGTCTATTGAGAGGTGAAATGAACAAGGCTGATGTGACTTGTTCAAGGTTACACACCTAGGAATGGCAGAATGAGGTTTCTAGCCCAGGGCTATCCACTGGTTATACTCTGAGGGTGCTCTTCAGTGGAGTCAGCTTGGAAAGCAAAGATCAAGCATCATAAACATGACACTTGACATGTTCTTAGGAGACAACAGGTTGGAGCCCAACACATCATCCCCCACTGGGCCCAGCATGGTCGGGTTATTCCCACAGCCCCAGAGAGGGTGCTCTTCCTTCCCAGGAGTTCACGGGCCTGGTGTAATGTGAGGTTGTAATGCTGTGAGCACATCATATGTGGTAAACTTGTTTTATTCTCTCAACCACCTTATGAAGTTGATGCTCTTCTTACACTCATTTTATAGATGAGGAGCCTGAGGCACAGAAGGGTCAGCAAGTTGCTCAAGGTTAGTAAGTGGCAGAGCTGGAGTCTGAATTTAGGCAAGTCTGGTCTGCCAGATTCCTCATTCTATACTGCTAGTTTAAAAAGAAACAAAATACACTTATCTTTAAAGTCTAAAACTTATCCTCAGATAGTTGTAGGATGGGAGGCTCTGGGGGACTAAGGCCCTGAGAGCAGTTTCCTGCCTGTATCTCCCATCCACTCAGGACATACACAAGCCCACTGAGCCACTGGTGCCTTACTTAATTATTCACCTTTTCTTTTGTCTTAAGACCATATTAAACACAAATAAGCAGTGATTCCATTGGAATCAAGGTGTGAAAGAAGCCAAGAGGGACAGAGAAGTGAAGTGCTGTGGTCAGGGAAGCTGCTGGGAGGAGGCAGTAAAGGGCCAATAGGAGTTTCAATGGCGTTCAAGGGAGGGAGAGGCATTCCAGGCAGGGACAAGAGTAGAGGTAAAGATGACAGGTGAGAAGAGATCGTATTTGGGGAATATCAGGTCCTAGGTGGTTGTGTAAGCTGGGCAGGAGGTGAGGTGGGGTGAGAGCCCAGGCCCTTGGATGCACAATTAAGGTACCGGGACCTTATCCTGTAGGTGGCGATGATCAGTGTATGGACTTGAGTTTCTGTGGGGACATCCCAGCTTCGCACTGTAGCCTAAGACGGGGAAACTGAGCCCTGCCAGGACTAACCTTGGCCTGCCCTACTCCATCCTCCAGGGCTCTCACATGCTGATAGAGTGCTTAAAGGAACGTTCTTCTTGTTGTGTCAGGCAAGTGGAAGAGACTCAGTTATGTGGGTCTCCCTGGAAAGGCATCTACTGGGGGATGAAGATAGGGTGGCCAGATAAAATACAGGATGCCCACGCCCTGTATTTAAATTTAAATTTCAGAATAACAACAAATAAGTTTTTAGTAAAATCGTGTCCCTAGATTGGCTCAAGATGGCGGAGTAGGGCTTCCCTGGTGGTGCAGTGGTTGAGAGTCTGCCTGCTGACGCAGGGGGCACGGGTTCGTGCCCCGGTCTGGGAAGATCCCGCATGCTGCGGAGCGGCTGGGCCCGTGAGCCATGGCCGCTGAGCCTGTGCATCCGGAGCCTGTGCTCTGCAACGGGAGAGGCCACAGCAGTGAGAGGCCCACGTACCGCAAAATTAAAAAAAAAATTAAAAAAAAAAAGATGGCGGGGAGGAAAACATGCGTTTGAACCGACTCCTCTTTTGAGAACACCAGAATCACAACTAACTGCTGAACAAGCATCGACAGGAAGACACTGGAACTCACTAAAAATGATACCCCACGTGCAAAGACAAAGAAGAAGCCACAATGAGATGGTAGGAGGGGCGCTATCACAATAAAATCAAATCCCATAACTGCTGGGTGGGTGACTCACAAGCTGGAGAACACTTAAACCACAGAAGGCCACCCACTGGAGTGAAGGTTCTGAGCCACACGTCACGCTTCCCAGCCTGGGGGCCTGGCAACGGGAGGAGGAATTCCTGGAGAATCAGACTTTGAAGGCTAGTGGGATTTGATTG